>NW_012121043.1:5881536-5900142 GCF_000951035.1 Colobus angolensis palliatus | reverse complement strand
ACACCATGGAATACTATGCAGCCATAAAAAAGGATGAGTTCATGTCCTTTGCAGGGATGTGGATGAAGCTGGAAACCATCATTCTGAACAAACTATTGCAAGGACAGAAAACCAAACACCGCCTGTTCTCACTCATAGGTGTGAAATGAACAATGAGATCACTTGGACACAGGGCAGGGAATATCACACACGGGGACCTGTCGTGGTGTGGGGGGATCGGGGAGGGATAGCATTAGGAGTAATACCTAATGTAAATGACGAGTTAATGGGAGCAGTAAACAAACACGGCACATGTATACATATGTAACAAACCTGCACGTTGTGCACATGTACCCTAGAACTTAAAGTATAATAATAATAATAAATAATAATAATAGTAAAAAATATCCTAGATTGATTTGCAAAAACGTGGATGAACCTAGAGGACATTATACTAAGTGAAATAAGTCAGACAAAGAGAAATATTGCATGATATCACTTTTGTGTGGAATGTGAAATAGTCAAACTTATACAAGCAGAAAGTAGAATGGTAGTTGTCAGGGCTGGGGACAGGGAAAAATGGAGAAGTTTTGGTCACAGGCTACTAAGTTTCAGTTTGCAAGATGATTAAGTTCTGAAGATCTAGTGAACACCATGGTGACTATAGTTATCAATACTGTATGGTGTACTTAAAATTTGCAAGGAAGATGGATCTTAAGTGTATTCATCACATGAAAAAAAAAACAGAAGAAAAAAATGGTAACTCCTTGAAGTGATGAATATGTTTATTAGCTTTACTGTGGTGATTATTTCACAATGCATATATGTATCGAAACACCGAGTTGTACTTCTTAAATATAAACATACAATTTTTATTCAATTATACCTCAATAAAGCTGATGGGGGAAGCTAATATAGTGAAGAGCACAGCAGAAAGATGTCAGTTCGATTAGGTCAATGACTGATTTGGAAGTCAGGAAATGGTGACGGACATTAGAGACAAATTATTTCAGAAGTTTAAATTTTAGGAGATTAACAAGAATGGTGAAAGTGAAGTAGTGTCCAATGAGGCCGTTTTCATGTTTGCTTGCTCGTTTTAATGGGAGAGTCCTAACGGAAACCAAAAAAAAAAAAAAAAAAAAAAAAAAAGAGCTTAATATATAGGAGAAAGAAGGTATAACCTTTTATGTAAATTTCCTGCAGTGAAGTTGAGATCCTAAACACCAACGGAAGCATCCCCCCTAGATGAAAGGCGGACATTGCCTTGACGTTGTTAGTAGCAGGAAAATATAGGTTGCAGTGAGCTGAGATCATGCCACTGCACTCCAGCCTAGGCAATAGAGCGAGACTCTGTCTCAAAAAAAAAAAAAAAAAAAAAGATTTATTAAAATGGGAGCTTAATATATAGGAGAAAGAAGGTATAACCTTTTATGTAAATTTCCTGCAGTGAAGTTGAGATCCTAAACACCAACGGAAGCATCCCCCCTAGATGAAAGGCGGACATTGCCTTGACGTTGTTAGTAGCAGGAAAATATAGGATGTGGATTGATGTAATCTGTGTGTATATTTGGTATCATCAGGTTGAGAGAGGTATCCTCTGGCAAATTCTTTTTTTCAGTTAATCAAAAGGTGAATAGTTACTGAAGCTGATTGAGGACGATGAGAAATTTCAATAGAGTGGAGAAGGTTTGAAGAGGGCATTGTTTAAATGGAATTACGGTCAGTTTTTCAAAGCCATGTACTAATACTTCTGAGCAATGTTGAGGGTCTCATTTAAGATCAGTAATCACACATTTTCAGTGAAACCAGGAGGCTCTAGTAGCTAACTCCTTGCTGTATTGCTGGATTACTTGGGTTCAAGTACAAATAAATTGTACGATAGGTTTCTTTCAAGATAGGGATTTTGTCAAATGGATACAATTGAAAAAGAGAGAATCATGAAAGTTTGTGATATTGGAAAGATAATTCTTGGAAATATGACCCAATTAATCTGAGATGAATAACAAGAAAAGGAGCTGGCCAGTGTATTAGGATAGAAAATTTCAATAGACTACAGTTTGATTGCAGTGAAAAATTACAGTGGGAGTACTTAAATAAACACAATATGAGAGAAACCTGTGGACACAGTGGGCTGCTGAAGATATTAGGGCCGATAAAATGGAGTAGGAAGTTGAAAGGGAATAAATGCGGATGACTCTGGAGATAAGAAGGTCAAGAACGACATGTGAGGTTAAATAAACCAGTTGAGCATTTAAATGACCCAAGAAGACAGCAATGCTTCTATTCTTAAGGAGAGTCTGTAAAATATATGTTGAAATCTTTGAAAGATTAGAGAGAATTATCTGGAAGCCATCAAATGACAATAACAAGGAGGGATTAGGTGACATATATGAAGGTCTTAGCTATGTTTGGTTTTTAGTTTTATGAAACACTGGATGACAATGATCTGGATTTAACAGTGAGGGGAGGAATAACATAATTCTCACCTTATGTCCTTGAAGTTTGAAAAAAGAAACAGGCACTTCTTGGAAATATCATGCTCGATAAATTTTCACATGAAAGAGGGGGTTTCACTTAAGATAAGGACATTAAGAAAACATTCTTAGAAAAGTTTGCAAATTGAAGGGATTTTACTAGTTATGATACTGTGATTCTGGTTGATTTCTGCAGTGAAGCAGCAGATTACGGGTGGGGTCTGAGTCATTACAACAAAGAATTTAGGGGATGTTTTTGGGGAATTTATGATGTAGGGCTTACATGATTTTGCTGAAAACAGAGAGGGAAAACATGTATTAATTTAGTCTGCAAATTTGATTTCAGGAGAGTGGATATTAAATGGTTGTTTTCTTTTTTGGCCAAAGTGATGGTAAACACAAGGGTCATGTATTTCTCCAGCTAGCATGCTCACTGTGAGAGGATCCAGAATTCAGACTCACGTTCTGAGTAGACTGGACTGTCAATGGTGAATGCAAACATTATCAGCAGCATTAGTATCAATAATACAACACATACTATGTGCCAAGGCAATGCTATCGTAGCATATTATAAATAGTAAGCTTATCTAGACTTATTTAGATTGCTCAACAACTTTATCAGGAGAAAACTGGAGAAAGCAGGGATTAAGTCACTTCCTAGGATCCCAAAGCTAGTAAGTGGTGAAGCTGAGATTTGAAATCTGGCAGTAAATATTGATGAAAAGAAGTTAATAGAAAAAGTGATGTTGTAGAGACAGGAGAAAGAAGGTAGATATAAAGGAGCAAAGATGGCTAATCACAATTAATATCTCTCTTCTCTTTATTCTTTAAAATAATTCAAGTTTTATTCCAGATGATGATGGTACAATTAAAATATTTTCTTTCCCAACCTTCTTTGGATTAGACACTACAACATGACCTTGTTCTCCCCAAGAGTAGAGTGTAGAGTAGTAAGAAGTCAGCTTACTTATTTGAAATGAAGATCTCTTTTGCCCTCCTATCTGTCTCCTTCTTCTGACTTTCAATGCAGACATAATAGCTGGAGCTCCAATAGCCACACTGGACCAAAGGTACCTTGAGGGATGGCACTGAAAAGTAGGATCCTAGATCCTCAGTAATACCCTGAAGATGCCAGATTGCCCTGCACTTCCTAACTTCAGAACTATTTTGTATGAGAACAAAATATACTTTTTGTTTTAGTCATTATTTCAATACTTTTCTGTTAAATGCAGTAAGTCATTATGTAAAGCCAAGAAGATAGGGTGTCCAGAAGCCGGTGAAAAATACTATTTTTAAAGTGAGAAAAATGCTGGTACTTTATTAGAGAGGAAGTAAGACAATGACTGAAATGTGCTTATTGGATAAGCCCATTTATGCCTAGAGTTCCATTATTGGAACGCTAAGCTTGTGGGAATTATTTATCTCCTACTGCTCTAGGTCATCATCAAGGTCTGATTTTTCACACACACACACACAAAAATTTCAACCTCAGATATAAACAGGTTAAACAAAAGGAGGCCATTGATGACTTTAGCAAAAAACATTTCAGAAGTATATAACTTAAGGTAAAGACAATAGTGATTGTAGAAGTAGTAGATCATAGCAAATAGTAGCAAATAGAAGATAAGAAAATAAAGACAATTTGAGTATATAATGTACTAGAAAATTGTCTCTGAAGGAGAGTAGAGAGATACGTTGGTAAATGGAGGGAGTATAGGATCTAAAAAGGTCTATGTTTTTGGTTTGTTGATTTCATATTAAGAGAAAGAATAAACTAGGACATAGTTGACTTATTTTTCAAATTAAAATCCAGTGTATTTTCTTTCTGACATGGTAGAAATTATAAATACATATAATTTAAATATATATGGGGGGGCGAGGGAGAGAGAAACAGAGAGAGAGACAAAGTAAGAGGCATTTTTAAATGGTGCAAATTTCTATTACTTGTAATGCTATGGGTGAAATTTCCAAATAAAGTACAATTAATTTAAGAAGACCTTCAAATGAAATAAATAAACAAAACATTTAAAGAGAGATAGATAAGTGCCACATATTATAGCACAGGATTAAGTTTGCACTTTCATAGCCTTAATTTGCAAACTCTTGCTAGTTACTGCTAATTATGTCAGAATATTTTTAATAAAATATGTCTATCTTTGTGATTCACCTCACTTTAGTATGTCACTAGACTTCCAACTTCTAAATAAGAGTTACTCTATGAGAATATTTTAACAGTGAAATATCTGAAATTGAAACAGAATTTCATGCTGCATTTGAGAAGATTTCAAGATTTCTATAGCAAATAGTTTAGCTGTCACATTTTCTAATAGATATTTCACCAGTCTGCTAAAATTTGATCCAAGAAAAATAGTATATGGAATAAATTTATCTCATGTTCTGTTTTCCCTCAAAATACTAGTTAAATAAAACCTACAAATTTTTACCATGTGCTCTTTAGAACATCTTTATACCTAAGATCCAGAAAAGTATGAAACGTTTGCTCGGAACAGACAAGCAGCCTACACATTAAATTATTGGCAGAATTAAGTTAATATATTTGTATTTTAAACTCATGTAGAAAATAAATTATAGATTCTATATTGAGACCCTACTGGGTGCATTATCAGAATTATAATAAGCAATAACATGATTTCATATGCTTAAAGATTATGAATGAAATGTTTAAAAGTATGAAATAGTTTTGCAGGAAATAAAATCACTCTTTTTTTACTGATCTATCAATCTTCTAATAATGGGTCTTCAATAAAGTTTTACAAGTCTTTCCCAAACTCTATATTATCACCCTTAGACATGGAGGGATGCATGTGAGGCATAACCTCTGCTATATACTTGTTATGCTCATTTGTCTGTGTTATTAAGCTCGTTACAATGAAAATGGGCGAAGATAATATATCTAGTGATGTCCAAAATTAGATATAATTTTAATTTTCCAATATCCAATATACATTCCCACTTCCAAACAATATTCCTCCCAAGATAATATTTAGTGTAAAGAAATACATCTGTGAAATTATGTCAATTGATTTTTCAAAAGGCATTTTCATTTATACCCGAAAAATATTTCATGAAACATACTTCTTTTTTATGGTTTATTTACTTATTTTATTATACTTTAAGTTCTGGGATACATGTGCAGAACATACAGGTTTGTTACATATGTATTCACGTGCCATGGTGGTTTGTTGCACCCATCAACCCATCATCTGCATTAGGTATTTCTCCTAATGCTTTCCCTCTCATAGCCCCTGACTCCCCAACAGACCCTTCCTGTTCCCCTCCCTGTGTCCATGTGTTCTCATTGATCAACTCCCACTTATGAGTGAGAACATGCGGTGTTTGTTTCTCTGTTCTTGCTGAGAATGATGGTTTCCAGCATCATCCATGTCCCCGGAAACATATTTCTTTTTTATTTACCTTGTTAAAATTATTGCCATCTTAAAACTATGCCCAATCATCACCAACATGTAAGAACTGAGGAAATATAAGAATGTAAGACTTCTATGTATGCATTTATTTATAGTTATTTCAGTAGATAATATGCGCAATGTGGTTTCCAAATATTGTAAATGATCCAAATGGGAATACATGAAAAATCTGTTTCTTACATCTTAGTCCTTCATTTTCCCAGAAGCAACCACTCTTAGTAGTTTATTATTTATTATTGCAGAGACAATCTGTGAAAATATAAATGAATCAATATGGAAAGAGATAGAGAATCTTTTTAACAAATGCAAAAGGTTGCATATTTCTGTGAATGGTTAAACCGTCATCTTGCTGTATTTAATGAAACCAAATTTACTCCAAAACCCATCATTCCCCACTATTCCTCTGACCCCAGCCAAAGCAGTACCCATAACCACTTTAGGTCACTTTACATTGTTTTATCTTCTCTACAGTAGTTCACTGTATTTTAGATTATCTTTTACAATAATTATTTTGCTTACATTTTTGTTGCCTGTCTTTTGCTATTAGAATATAAGTGACTTAAGGTAGGGGACTCTATCTCATTCACTATTGAAATCCCTGTTGTCTATAACAGGACCTAATAGACACTAAAGACTGACATTTTTCTATTTCTTTGACTCAACAATATATCTCAAATATCATTCAATCTCATAGAAAATTATTTTACTTGACTATGTAGCATTTCATTGTAGGAATACACTACAGTTTATTTTATGAACTACCTAATAATAGACATCTATCTTGTTTCTATTATTTTGCTAAGGCAAATAATGCTGCAATAAATACATTGGCATATATATAGTTCACATGTAAAAGTACAACTGTTGGATAAATTCCTAGAGTAGAACTGCTGAATCAAATTATATGTATTTTTTATGTTGATATCGTTTGCCAAATTACTCTCTCAAGAGATTGTTCCAATTTAAATTCTCTACACAATTTATGACAATGAATGTTTCTCATTCTCCAAGATTCCCATCAATACAATGTGAGTAAATGGTGTTGTTTTCATTACTATTTTTATTACTATGATTGAATTTAAGCAAATTTTTACACATTTAAAAATCAATGTAACGTTTTGTTGTTGAATAGTTCTTTGCACATAATTTTATCAGGAGTTTATTGATTTATGATCACTCATTAGGTAAATAAAATATCCCATGTTCTCTTTTGATTACATTTTAGTCTTTTTCTATACACCCACAATTCTAATGTTTGCACATCAGATCTAGCACATTTCTCTTTTAAGACTGTTTTTCACTTTTGTGTTTACAGAGGTTATCCCATTTCAAGATCATAAAAATTATCCGTACTTTCTATTATTTATTTTTATGGTTTCATGTTTTATACAATAATTGTGAGTCATCTGAAATTCATTTACCTGCAAGAAATAAAACTAAAATACAAGGGTTTTTTTTCCATATGGCCAACCAGTAATCCCAGTTCTATTCATTAAATAATACTTCTCTTCCAATCAGTGTGGAACTTCATCTCCATTATGAACTAAACAATTTAGTTTCAATATCTGGATTCTCTATTCTGTTCTGTTTACATGTTGTCTATGTCTTTGGTTACCACAGACATAAAATATTTTTTAATTTCTCATGGAGTTGGTCACCTCTCATTACATTATTTTACAGCTTTTCCAACTATATTTGCAATTTTGGGCTTAAAAAGTAATTTGGCTAGGTCCAAGGGAATCTTAATATTTTATTTGCATATATTTAAATGTAGATTAATGTAGATATAATTAAAATTGTAATTTTAAAACACATTGTGCAAGAACAAAGTATACTATTCCATAAAACTTTTCCCCTTAACATTATTTGAAAAATTTTTATTTTACACTTTTCTTCCATTACTTTCTTTTGCCATCGTGAGACCATTTATTCCATTATACTTTTGAATTGCTTCTCATTTGTACATAGAAAGGTCACCAATTTGTATATATTCATTTATATTTTATTGTTTAACAGTGTTTTAGTGATCCGTATAATTCCGTTTACTTTTTTATCTCAGTCTTTTAAAATATGTAAAGAAGTGGGAAGTCATGACTGCCAGAACAATTTAAAGATGACATTAAGAAAGCTGGTTCTGTCTGTCTTCATGCTCTGTCATCCCTAATGTAGGATTTTATCCTTGTAATCTCAAATATGACAGCTGTACCTCCACATATTGTGTTACTCATTCAGGGAGAAATAATAGGAATGTCCCCAGGACTTTGTGCTTACAAGGTATATGTGAGCTGAGAAGCTCTCGCCCAAAACTGACATTATCATCTCAACGACTAGAAAGGTCACAGCGTAGCTCTAAAGGAGGCTGAGAAATTAAGTATTTTCTCAATATAATCTGTAGTTAAAAAAAAAAAAAAGCTAAGGGGGAAAGGTTTGGTTTCTAGTGACTGTTCAATGATCCAGCCTATGATCACCCTGACTCTGTTCTCTCTGGTTCCTTGTTTCACTAAGACTGGATTTATTCTCTTATCTCATACACGCGTTATTATTTCCCATTACCCTGTTTCAGCCATGTAGGCCTATTTCTAGACGAAGAGTTCGGTAGGTCTGTGGCTTCAGATCTCTTAATCACTTTTCTTTTCTATTTCTGATCCATGAGGACATTTTTTATATTTTAGAAGCCCAGTGTTATGATTTACAATTTCACTTGTAATATTTTACCTATCACTTTAATGGCCTTAGAGTAATGAGAGGGATGACCACAACCTATTCTTATAATAACATCTTGACTGCTAGCATGCATCACTGAAATTTTTTATTGTGAGATAATTTAGATATACATAATAGTTTTAAAAATAACATAACAATTATCAGCTATCCTTTAATACCATGCAAAACCTTAATCGAGCATCAATTGAGAAATTAACTTGGAAGCAATATCATTAAACAAAATGTGTTTAGATCCACCTTTTTTCACTGTGTTCTTCTTCTGTTGCAGGATGCAATTCAAGGTCCCACATTGCATTGTCCTATCTCTTTAGTATCCTCCAAACAGTACCTTAGTCTTTTCCCTTGTCTTTCACAAGGACTTGTCAGTTACTTGGTAGACTGTCTCTCAAATTGTGCTTGTCTGATGTTTTCACATTTTTAGGTTGAAGCAGTGTGTAGTTGGGAAGAATACCACAGAGGTGCTGTGTTCTCCTCTGTGCATCCTTTCAGGACACACGACGGCCATAAGGATTGCTGGTAATGTTAGCCTTAATCACATGGCATCTTAATCACAGTGCTGCCTGCCAGGATTCTCCACTGTAAAGTTAGCTTTCCCCTTAGTAATTACGGAATATCTGGGAAAAGTCTGTGTAAATAGCATGTTTCTGTTTAAACTTTCACCCCCTAATTTTAGTGTCTATCAGTGGATTTTGCCTGCAACAATTATTACTATGGTGATTTTTTTTTTATTTTGCTTTTTTCATCTAAATTTATTAATTGAAATTCTTCTGTAAGGAAGAGTTGCCTCTACTCCCCTGTTACTCTGTTATTTATTTACGTGTGTGTAGACTTACTCTACTTTTTAAATTTTGAGTTATAATCTAATATCATAGTTATTTTTTCTGTTGCTCCAGCTGTTTCAGTTTGGGTCATTGGGAGCTCTTCCATATGGGTTCCTGCACTCTTTCTTTTTTCTTCTTTGTTTTATTATTATTTTTTATTTATTTTATTTATTTTTTTTTTTTTTGAGCTGGAGTCTCGCTCTGTCACCCAGGCTGGAGTGAGTGGCGCGATCTCGGCTCACTGCAAGCTCCGCCTCCCGGGTTCCCGCCATTCTCCTGCCTCAGCCTCCCGAGTAGCTGGAACCACAGGCGCCCCCACCAAGCCCGGCTAATTTTTTGTATTTTTAGTAGAGAGGGAGTTTCACCGTGTTAGCCAGGACTGTCTCGATCTCCTGACCTTATGATCCGCCCGCCTCGGCCTCCCAAAGTGCTGGGATTACAGGCCTGAGCCACCGCGCCTGGCCTCTTTTTTCTTCTTTTTAAGCACTTCTTTGTTTGCTGGAATTACAAAATTCTCCAGTGTCAACTGAAAACGCTGCATTTTCATTCAATATTTCCCTATTGCAGCTCTGAATTAGCTAGGTCTGCAAGAGCCTTACATACTTTCATTGGAGAAAAGTATTTAGATACCATGCTCTGGGTACGGGCTTTGCTAATTGCTACTTGGGTGTCACTGCTTCTATACCTTCTTAGTAGGCATATGTCTGTAGACCAACCCTGAGCATACACATTCATGCACACGTACACACATCTCTAGCTATCTCTGTATCTATCTGTATTTATCATTATTTTAAGTGCATACTGATTTCTCTGACTCCCATCCAGCAACATAGACTTTATTCTAGACTCTTTGTAATTTCTCAGATCATGAAAAATCTGGCTCTCATTATCTACTTGTTTAATTCCAGTGTTCAATTAAGGTGACTTCAGAATTACTAACATTTATCCCGGAGAAAAACAAATGTATCCACTAGAGTTCCTTATTTATTATGCAGTGTCCACTAGTCCTACAATATCCACTGAAAGAAATTTCAAAGTTGCTTCTGTCAACTACCTTTTCCCTCATCCCCTTTAGTGTCATTATGTCATGTATTTGTAACATAGATTCGTTTGTCACAATCAATATTCAATCCATCCTCTACTCTCGTATCCTGGTTACATTCTTTAAAAATTCATTCTTTATGATGTGCAGTTCCATGAAGTTTGACAAATGCATACAACTGTCTATCCAAAACCACAATTTAACACAGAACCATTTCAATACCCCCAAAATTTGCTCCTACAATCCCTTTGTAGGAAACCACTGCCGTGGCCCCGAGATCTTGGCACCCTATTGTCTGTTTGCCATCTCTATATGCTTGCATTTTCTTTGTGTCAGATAAATAAAATTATGGTTTATAAGGTCTATGATGTCTTGAAAGTGCATTAAGATCCATGTTGCTGTGTGAATCAGTAGTTTTTCCCTTGTTATTGCTGAGTGGTATTCCACCATGGAGTTGAACCACAGTGTATTTACCCATACATCTATTGAATGCTGCCAGAGTTGTTCCCAATTTTTGGAGGACATGAATAATGTTATTATAAATATTCAAATACAGATGAATGTGTGAACATATTTTCAGATAGCTAGGAGTAGGATTGCTAGATATGGGGTAGATGTATATTTAAATATTTATTACCTTTCCCTCCAGCATTGTGTGAGAGTTCTGTGGGCTCCACCTCCTAGACAGATAACAGTATTGCCAGTTTGGGGGTTTGTTTCGTTGTTTTGAGTTTTAGCAGTGTATACTGAAAAACATTGAGTTTGAACTTTGATCCACTACTCGCTGGCTTTAAAACCTTGGGCAAGTTATGTAACTTCTCTGCTTCAGTCCCCTAAATTGTCAAAAGTGATTAATAATACCGCCTACCTCAAAGACTTTTGATAACCAAATGAGATAAGGAGCATAAACTCCTTAATGCTGTCTGATACATATATCTCAAAAATATTTGTTTCTAATTCTTTACCCTCTTTCTCCTCTTATCATCTTTGAATTTGCTCCTTAAGTCATCAAATTTATTGAACATGTATTTTAGAACAAAACAACATTTCCAGATAAATTTAATAATGTATACCTGGACTCATAAGTTTTAAACTGTTTATTTGAAATTGTTGATTTCTTCTTTTTAACTTTAATAATTTTGATAGCATTTCTGTGTCTCTCTGAAATATCTTCTTTTTTGCCCTTGATTCAAATTCTAAATTTCATCCAACTGTAGTGTAAATTCCACCTTTCCTATTGCTGACATATTTAAAGCCATTTCAAGGCAAAGACTGTGACTTTCTCTAACTTTCTGTCTATGTATTCTCAAAATTAATGAAAATACTTTCAGAATTATATTGAGAACTTTTTCACAATAGACATGTTTACTTCTAATTACTTGATGTCATCTCTTGTGATCAATGTAGGTATTTTGAAAAAGTAATCAAAATAATTCAAATGCATTCCCTCTCAACTAGCTCACAAACCTGATTTAGGACATAAATACCTTAATAAATGTATCATTCTAATTTTTTAGGTATCTAGACATAAGGTGCAATGACCTTTCTTATTCTCAAAACTATTTTTTGCCAGCCTTAACAATTCCAAGAGATGTGTTTCCAAGCTGCTTTTCCAAATTCCCAGGTGACCTGAAAATTACTTTATGACTCCATTTGAGTTTGAAATGTTTGAATATATGTCCCTTAGTGTTTTCTGGTGGACTCTAATTGATCCAATACTGAGAAAATTAAGGAAAAGAAAATGTTTAGCATACTCTTTAATGCACAGAGGAATAAGATGATTTAAATTCTCTAATTTTTTGAAGATATATTTAAAAACAAATGAGAGATAGGTTCCTTCTATTGAATAGCTTTTCTAAGAAACCTGAGTCACTTAATTTGTTCAACAGAAGTGCTTCTAAACTGTCAGCAATAATAATAATAATTGAGCCAAATTTTTAAAATGTCAATATTATCATTCACAATGACAAAAAGAATTATAATGCTGAAAATAATCTTTAAAAGAACCTGTGCATTTTGATTTTTAAATAAAATTGCGACTCTGCCAGTTCTTCACAGCTTAATCCAGGAGCACAGAGTTGCTCTCGGCTGAGACTAGGAAGAAGTTAGAAGGAGCAAAGTTAAGAGATTGGGCAGTGATATTAGAAGAGAGATAGGAAGTTTGGTTTGTAACCTATTGAGTTTGAGATGACAAATGTCATTGGTAGATAATAAGCAAAAAGTACAGATAATAACATCTGTACTAGACATTTAAGTTCAGGAATCATCAGTAAGCAGCATTGAAAGCCACGCTGTGGAAACTGAATTTAACTAGAATTGTGGTTTTGCCAGAGAATTTCAACAGTAGGAGAATGTGGCAAGAAACTTGAGGGTGTATGCAATATAATTTTTACAATGGACGAATTTAGGCAACTATAAGAAGCATCTAGGAGGCAAAGGATACTTAAATATTTGTAAAGTGAATAAATTGTCGTCCATGGTTGTGTCAACATATAATCAGAATAAGGGAACTAAAGGAAATGTATGAGATGCTTTGAATTGAGATTTTAGAGTATTTGATAGTGAGAAGGTCTGGATTGTATTTATGGTTTTAAAATGAAAAGGGGCAAGTAGGACAAAGAAACTATAAAAATGAGAACTCAGGATATTAAAAGGATCTTAGTTTTAATACAAGTAGTATTGAAGAGGATGAAAGTAAGCCTGGATCCAAATGAGACTGTCATGAAGTTCAAAAAATGACATAAATAAACAAATAAACAAGATAGTTGATGATACAATACAGCCTGATAACATGACACATAAACCTGGGGAAGGAAGTAAGGGATTAGAGAGGGAGAAACAGCCATGAGAATCAAGGAGTAAACTTCCCCTTATGAAAAAAAGACTGGTGTGTATCACTCTGAAGGAAAAACTTGAGGGTTGCAGATTCCTCAAAAAAAGCATAGCTATCAACCAATTAGCTTATTGAGAAGGGAATGATTAGAAAAGAGCTGAGCATGTCGTATAGGAAATTTTGCTAAAGGCTGGTTATGCTACAAAGCTTAAAGGAAGAACTTCAGTATTGGGGTAGGAGTTAAGATATAGGGCTAAAAATAGATGAGAGTGCTGGCCAGTGGTGATGATTAAAGTCAAGAACTTTTCTCCACTGCTAACTGAAAGAGCAAATGAGATTAATACTACATATCAAGGCAGATAGACACAAATGACAGGACCTTCATGTGTATAGCATGATCCCACATTTAAAAAAAATAATAAAAAACGAGTACATGTTTGAATTTGCAAATGCAAAATATGGAAAGATAATAAAACCTAAATATTACTTCCTAGAAGAGAAATAATTTTGTATTTCTGTAAGATACATTAGGTTATTGTCAGAATTCTTTTAAACGTGCACTATTTCTACCAGCAAAATTAATAAAAGTATAATATAAGCAGAAAACATTAAAGTGTTTTATATAATGCCAATTATGTTTTTTAAAATGCTGGGAATGGAATGAAAGCTGTGACCAATTCGAGATGATATGCGAAGTTATTAACAGTAAGTAGTTCTCGCTCAGGAATGACATCACCAGACAGCTACGAAACTTTCCAATTGTTGAATTTTTCATGACAATCTTTTTGACGAGGAAAAAAAGAGAGACTAAGGGGGGCGGGAGTGGAAGAGAGAGAAGCAGGGACATAAAGAGAGAGAAAAAGTTTTTCTGCTTACACATCCCATACAATTTCTACTAGGAAGAGAGCTAACACGGTGGGTATGTTTCATTTAAGCATATATTTTAGTTACCATATTTTTAACTGCCATGTGCCAGGTATATTTCTCTTAGGCCTGGAGAAACAGTAGTTTTCAAGACAGTCAACATCCCTGCCTTATGGGAACTTACATTCTAGAGATCAGTACTTCCCATAGAAATGTAAGTAAGCCACATTTGTAGTTTAACATTTTCTAGAAGCCATACTAAAAGAGTAAAATGTTAAAAAGTTGGTAAAATTACCATTAGTGGCATAGTTTATTTAACCCCATATATCCAATCATGATCCATAATCATTTCAGTATGTAATTATGTACCCAAAATATTGATTGGACAGTGTCTGTAGCATAATGCACGATTCATCTAAAGCTAAAGGAAAGTATTTGAAAGTTTTCTAATTTTTTATAAGTTGATTTGTTAC
Source organism: Colobus angolensis palliatus (assembly GCF_000951035.1). Classification (NCBI taxonomy): domain Eukaryota; kingdom Metazoa; phylum Chordata; class Mammalia; order Primates; family Cercopithecidae; genus Colobus; species Colobus angolensis. The sequence goes on along the minus strand of NW_012121043.1, from coordinate 5,885,486 downwards.
TTTGATTAAAAGTTTTTTATTTAGAGTCATTGGTGACTTTATTGAAGATTATTTCACTTTTAAAATATGTGGTTTTTAGTGTTTCCTCATAATTCTGTAACAAATTTTCTGTAATTGAAATAACTTTTACTATCTCTCCGTATAAAACTGGTTTTCTTTATTGTGCTAGAATCCAAGCCATCTTACAGTTGGCCAATATTATAAATGCAAAGTTTTCTAAAAAAAATGTAAATGTCTGTTAGATATTCCATTTTGATTTCAGGCAACTAATATGCTGACTCTTTTTTATTTTTTTGATAGAAATCAAAATCACTATATAGCTGCTGAAAATGTTTCTGAATATTGTCTACTCTATTATACTTAACTGTTAACACAGAATGCCCAAATAAGTTTTCTGTGTTTCTCTGATGCGGCACATTGCAATTTTCATTTATCATAAATTTTTGACAAACCTTCCACTTTTTTGTATCCTGAGTCATATTGTAAGCTTTTGCATCTTCATTTCATTCTGCACAGTAGTGTGGCTTTGTCTTAAGTTTTAAAATGTGTTCATACTTACTTGTAAGCTAAAAATGTCAATTATATTATAATCAGAACTATCTTACATATTTTATCTTAATTTCCAATTACAAGTTATGTAAGTGTTACTATAACTGATGTTTTCTGCATAAAATAGTCAAATAATTACAATCTTACATCAGTGTGCAAAGAAAAAACATTTAAAATGTATGAATCCATTGATATCAACTGGATCCGTGATTTGCTTGTGCCTAATACTGGAAATGCACACTACAATAAAACAAGAATATCTGAAACTGATGCAATATTTAAGGGAAATGTAGTCCTATCAAAACAATAATGGTGTTTATCCGAAAAATGTTTACACTGCTTCAGTTTTTAATTTTAAAATGTGGCACTAACCACATTTCAAGTATTCAATAGCCATATTTGACTAATGGTCATTGTATTGGAAAGTGCAGTTCTAGCCATTAAAAAAATATTTCACCTACATGTAGACTGTATAGTATTAGACTAAGCCCTTTTCTGGAAATCAATTTCTTCTTTGGTAAAACTAGAATTATGAAATACTTCCAACTTCATAGAATATTATGCAACTGTAGGGAAGATCGCACATTGGAGATGATCATTGTAAAAATGTTATTTCTTTAACTCTCTAAACAATTTCATAAAAATTCTTTCAATAATTTTTCATATCTAAGACAGTGATATGATCAATTCAGAATTATAGATTTATAGTAAATGTATCAAGGTATTTTATATGGGATAGAATTTGAAAGTGCAAAATATAATCTCCAGTGAAGTGAAGACTTTTCTCCCCGCCTCCCCAAACAAATGGTTTTTGTATTTTATTATTGAAAATAAAGAAATAATAAATGAAATGTTTCCTCTAATAGACAATTCAGTGAAATTGCAAACTGTGAAGAGATGAGGGCTAATTTAGAGTTTAGTTATGAACAAGAATACCAAGTACATATACTATGATGATACTTCATGTTACAGATTTCAATAGCTTTCTTTTTATCATAAATGATATGATATGGTTCAATCTTTTAAAAATTAAATCATTTTCAATTTATTATATATCTCTGACATGTTACACCTTTTTGATGAGAAGTGTGTGGTTACATTACAGTTCATATTCTGAACTACTGAAATTAACACTTCTTTAGTGAAAGAGTCTGACACTCCAGTGTTACTTTTTCAAACACTTCTTACTTGGTAGTGTAAGCCTGGCACAAATCCCAGAATGTGATTGTAACACATCATTTTCCTCACTGTAGGAATTAATACAAGCTTTAGGAAAATCATTTTCTCTCTAAGTTACTCTCTAAGTAACAGAAATTGCTCTTAGCCCAACTCCTTATACTTCCTACTTAGAACCAAATACTCATTTAAATATTTATTGGCAAGGCATTTGATGAGGGTAAGACACTCTACAATGTGAAGTAAGAAGGGAAAGAAGATATGCTACAGTTTCTTAGCTTTTAAGGCCCTTACAATCTCATAGGTGACATAGAAATTAAGAAATCAAAAGGATTTTTTTGTAAATATAATTAAGGATCCCCAGGCCAGATGCAAAGAAATGCAAAGCAAAAGAATCTCTGGCCTAGAGTGATAGACAAGAATGTTGCTATACTGTTAATAGAGTGGAGCTCAAGTAATGGATAACATATTAAAGTAGTTGGATATGGAAGTTGGGTCTTCTAAATTGGGCTAAGCAACATGAACAAGATCTGAGAGGCAAAAAAAAAAAAATGGTAATATTTGAGAAATTGCAGGAGGCAACAATTAGATGGAGTTTGAGGTACACTATGAATGGAGTACACTGACAGAGTAGTTGTGAGTGAAAGAGAGTTTGATATAGACAAGATTGTGGGGGACCCTGTGTGGCAGGCTGAGCAGTCTGGACTTTGCTCAATTAGCGATAGGCAGCCTTGACCTGGATAGTGATGGTCAAAGTGGAATATAAAGATTTACAGGTAGAAGAGGGACTGCCAAAGAATCTTGTAATTAGTGCTTGTAATTAGTATGGATCTCAGGTCATTATTATTCTAAATTATCAAAAATGGTTAAATTATGTTACCAAACTGCAATTGTTAAAGCCCCATGGATCAATAAATATTTGAAAATGTAACAAAATATTAATAAAGTAAGGAATGATGCTATTTATTTCAGAAATACTATGTACCAAATGCTCACCATCTATTATCTCTCCTTGTTGAGGAAACGGATTTTCACAGTAATCAAATAGCTTTCCAAAGCTGCGCAGTTAGTGACAGAATCAGAGTTTCAGTGTATCTGAGCCTAGGAGTGCAAAGCGCGTAATTGCTGTCCCTTAATGTTAAAGTGAACGTTCATGTTTTCAACCTGGAAGAGGAACGAATATGCAGACCTGAGAGATAATATAACCGCTATGGAGTGAATGTTTGTGTCCCTCCAAAATGCGTATGTCAAAGCCTATTCTCCAATGTGATAGTTCGGAGGTGGAGTTTTGGGGGTTGATTAAGTCATGAATGGATTAATACCCTTATAAGCAGAAAAAGAGAGAAGAGCCATGTGAGGACACAGTGAGAATGTTCCTCTAGAGCTAAGAAGTGGATCCTGACCAGACACTGAATCTACCAGCACTTTGATCTTGGACTCAGTCTCCTGAATTGTGAGAAATAAATTTCTGTTGTCTATAAGCCACTGCTTTATGGTATCTTGTTATAGCAGCCCGAATGACTAAGACAATAATCAAATCCATTTCTTTTTTATGAAAGATGTTAAGGGACAGAGAATTTAAATTATTTTCAGAGATTACAGAGTTTTCTTGGGAAGTGACTTGCATAAAATGAACAATGTATTTTATGTAACTGAAAGAATCGAGAAATGAGCCTAATTCCATTTTCATTCCTTTTTTTATCTTATGCACCTCATATAGTTCATTAATGTAAATAATCCTTAATGTGAGTGGTGGTTAAGATCATGTAAATGGGCCGGGCACCGTGGCTTACGCCTGTAATCCCAGCACTTTGGGAGGCCGAGGCTGGCAGATCACGAGGTCAGGAGATCGAGACTATCCTGGCTAATGCAGTGAAATCCCGTCTCTACTGAAATTACGAAAAATTAGCCGGGCGAGGTGGCAGCGCCTGTAGTCCCAGCCACTCGGGAGGCTGAGGCAGGAGAATGGCGGGAACCCAGGAGGCGGAGCTTGCAGTGAGCCCAGATCTCCCGCTGCACTCCAGCCTGGGCGACAGAGCCAGACTCCGTCTCAATCCCATTACTGGGTATATATCCAAAGTATTATAAATCATGCTGCTATAAAGACACATGCACACCTATGTTTATTTCAGCACTATTCACAATAGCAAAGACTTGGAATCAACCCAAATGTCCATCAGTGATAGACTGGATTAAGAAAATGTGGCACATATACACCATGGAAT
>NW_012121043.1:5851483-5881382 GCF_000951035.1 Colobus angolensis palliatus | reverse complement strand
ATGGGGAGGGGGGAGGGGGGAGGGATTGCACTGGGAGTTATACCTGATGTAAATGACGAGTTGATGGGTGCTGACGAGTTGGTGAGTGCAGCACACTAACATGTCACAAGTATACATATGTAACAAACCTGCACATTATGCACATGTACCCTAGAACTTAAAGTATAATAATAATAATAATAATAATAAAAGAAAAAACAAAAACATGTAAATAGGTCTTATTATATTAACACGTGATCAATTAACATGACATAATAGTAACTAGGCAGAGTTATTACAAGAATTTGGAATGATGTAAACAAAAGCAGGAAGAAAAGAACTTACATACTATGTGATCAAGTGGGGAATAGTTAGATTTAGCTATCCTTTTGAATTTAAGGACATTCTGCGAAAGAGCATGAAACAATCCTAGAAAATGTAAACTTAAACTCTTTTTCCTTACAGCTACCTAAACTGAAATTTTCAAAAGGCTAAGTTACTGCCAAGGATCCTCTAACTTGTAAGTGTGAAAAGCAGGTTCAGTGTCTTATACAGGAAATTCACCAATTCTCACATTCTGTGGGGGCGGGGGTGGGGTGGTGACAGAGAGGGCCTGAAGTTGTTGGGGAGAGACTGGAAAACTAAATGCAATTTGACGTTGAACTATAATAAAAGACGAATTTGCGAATTTTCCTATAGAAAGGGAAAAGCCAATAAAAGAGGTTTAAACTGAGCGTTTTTTTCTGAAGCATCTATTTGACAAACAATTTGTATAGATTACTCCAGATCAGAAGGAAAATAAGGAGGAAGAAGTAGAGGAGAAGCAGAATGAGAACAAAAGAAAAAAGAGACAAATATCACTTCATTACAATACATCTCAACAACTTGAAAAATAGTTTTGAATGAAGAAAGTCAATCCAGTTGGCAGAGAAGCAAAATTTTAGTGTAGAGCCTGAAGAAGAAAGAGAGGGAGACCAAGAATCTAGTCCACTAGCCGGTCCCAAACTCTGTTCCACTCTCATGAAGCCTACACGCTTGTTCTTTGCTAATCCTCCAGGCACCCAACTGTCAATCATTTCCCCTAGTGATTCCTTTTCTTCATGTATATTAAACTAAAAATTGGTAAAATGATATGAAAGTTAATCAAATGAATTAATAATCATTTGTACATTTAAAAGTTGTAAATTCAACAGATTTGGAAAACAAAACTAAAAGTATATAAATATTACACTAAGATTTACATACTGATACAAGGTTTTTTTGACTGTATTAATGTTTTTAACTACATAATTATTTGGTTAGGGGATATCCTGTGCATGGTATAATATTTAGCCACATCCCTGGCCTTCACCTAGTCATGACCTAGAATGTGGAGAACATCTATCTAGTTATAACAATCAAAAATATCTCCAGACACTACTAGATAATGCTGAAAGCAAAATCAACCCTGGTTAAGAACCACCCTTAATTACATATTGAAATGGAAAACTGTTTGATATATGGTGTAAAGTAAAATTTATTACGGAAATTGATTTTACCTTTTTTAACTTTTTAATGTAGCTACAAGAAATTTTTTAATTACATAAATTTGTATTGGGAAGCACTGTGGCAACCATCATTCCTCTCTGTTTTATACTCTAAAGCAGTGTTCTTCAAACTCTTAATGTGCATAAAGCTTACCTAAAGATCTTATAAAAATTCAAATTAAAATTCAATACATTTGAGGTGGGGTGAGATTCTGTATTTATAACGTCCTTGGTGATACTGATGCTCCTAACCCATAGATCAAATGTTGCACAGCATAACTCTTGGGAACTTTCCATATGTATGCAAAATAGGACATAAAAACGAATGTCAATGCAACACTATTTGTCATAATAAAAGATGTAAACACTGTTCACCCAAAAGTGAATATATAAATTGTAGTAAGTTCACACTACACAGTTACATAATACATATTTATATGTGTGTTTATGTGTGTATACATATACATGACCAGTAAAACATGAGCATGAACTATATCATACCAGGATATATCTCAAAACCATAATCCAGATCAAAAACCACATATTTTAAAATGTTAAGTACATTATGATAAAATATATTCAAAGTTAAAAACTTACAGAAGAATAGATTGTTATGGACTCATAAATATTTACTAAATTTCTTCGCCAAATATGATTCACAGTAAGTTCATAACAATGGTTATTTCTGGGGAGTGGAAGATATTGGGATCCTGGATGTTTATACACACTGGAGTTAGCACATGTATCAATAATGTTTTATTTCTTTAACACATGAAGTAAATGAAACCAGTGAGGTTTGGGAAACTCCACCTAGAAGCTGAAAAAATGTATGAAAAAATGGATGGTTTCCTGGGCCAGGTCCATGGCCCTACTATTGTGTGCAGCCTTGGGACTTGGCACTTTGTGTCCCAGCCACTCTAGCCATAGCTAAAAGGGGCCAAGGTACAACTCAGGCCATAACTTCAGAGGGTGCAAGCCCCAAACCTTGGCAGCTTCCACATGGTGTTGAGCCTGTGTGTGCACATTTTTTCCTCCTAGGCCTTGGAGCCTGTGATGTGAGGGGCTACTGTGAAGGTCTCTGACGTGTCCTGGAGACATTCTTCCCATTGTCTTGGTGATTAACTTTTGGCCCCTCATCCCATATGCAAATTTCTGCAGGCAGCTTGAATTTCTCCTCAGAAAATGGGATTATCTTTTCTATCACATAATCAGGCTGCAAACTTTCCAAACTTTTCTGCTCTGCTTCCCTTTTAAAACTTAATGATTCTAACAGCATCCAAGTCACATCTTGAATCCTTCACTGCTTAGAAATTTCTTCTTCCAGATACCCTAAAGCATCTCTCTAAAGTTCAAAGTTCCACAAATCTCTAGGGCAGGGGCAAAATCCCCCAAGTCTTTTTGCTAAAACATAACAAGACTCACCTTTACTCCAGTTCCCAGCAAGTAGTTCATCTCCATCTGAGAACACCTCGGCTTGGATTTCATTGTCCGTATCATTATCAGCATTTTAGTCAAAGCCATTCAACAAATCTCTAAGAAGTTCCAAACTTTCCCATACTTTCCTGTCTTTTTCTGAGCCCTCCAAACCGTTCCAGCCTCCTCCTGTTATCCAGTTCCAAAGTCGCTTCCACATTTTCAGGTATCTTTAAAGCAGCACCCCACTCTACCAGTACTAGTTTACTGTGTTAGTCAGTTTTCATGCTGCTGATAAAGACATGCCCAAGACTGGGCAATTTATAAAGAAAAAGAAGTTTAATGGACTCAGTTTCACATTGCTGGGGAAGCCTCACACTCATGGAAGAAGGTGAAAGGCACATCTTACATGGCAGCAGACAAGAGAGAATGAGAATTAAGAGAAAGGGGAAACCCCTTATAAAGCCATCAGATTACTTGAGACTTATTCACTACCACGAGAACAGTATGGGGGAAACCACTGCCATGATTCAATTATCTCCCACTGTGTCCCTCCCACAACACATGGGAATTATAAGAGCTATAATTCAAGATGAGATTTGGGTGGGGACACAGTCAAACCATATCACCCAGTAATGACCACTTTTTTCAACATTTTTGTATTTTACTTCCAGTCATTTCATCTTTCTCATATATATGAAACAGATATTACAGAAGTGCACACATAGACACACATCATTTTAATGTTTTACAAAGTAAGATCATATGTAAACTGTACTTGATCTATCTTACAATTTGATATGTTCTACTTAAATCATAAATGATATAGCCTCCTTGTTGTTCTCTGCTATCTCTTATCTAAAGCTTCTGTTCAAAACTTAGATACAGTAGGTTAGCTATCTCCTCTTTGTTTAATTTTCTTCTTCCATCACATGCTCAGGATCACTAGCCAGGCCCAAGAGCGCTCATGAAATATTTTCCTAACATAAATAGTTCTACTTCTAAAATAAATATTGGTGCAATACTTACAATAACAAATATTATTGCTAGGAAAATATCACCTGAACATATTATGGTCTATTTAAATACCTTTCTATAAATGAACAATTTCTCACAATTATAAGCAAACAGCAATGGTTACTTATAAGTCTACATTGTCACAATAATTTCTTTAAATTCCAAGGAGGAGGACCATATGGAAAACAGTTAAGTATATTATAAAGGCTTTGATATTATTGTCGAATTATTATCCACACGTTTTATAACATTTTACCTTAACTAGTATGATTGAATGTGAAAACTCATAGGATCTACTTTCTGTCTCTTAACTGTTATACACTGTGTTCTCATATCCAGCCTTTTCTATTTAAGGCAAAAAGCATTATTAAGGTGCTATTAATTTTTTTCTATTCTATTTTAGATAATTTTTCCCTCAAATATAGTAAATTGTGAGTCCTTCTACCCTTCCTTAAATATTTTGTCATCTGTAAAAGATTTGACAGAAATTTACTGACCTTTCTGGCACTAACACCTGTTGTTCCCTATGTTGGAATTTTCCTGGTATCTCAATAGAAGCTGGAAGAGAGATAGTTGAATACGTGTTGCTTGTATAGACATTTTTACCTATAAACTCCATCCAGTTTTATTTACAAATTAAAATATCAGAAAAATATAGGTTAAAGAATTCTCTGGGAACAAAACTTGAAAGTAGATACTGTTAGAATTAAGAAAAAGATAAATAACTTCCTATAGCATGGAAAATTTCAGAACAACTAAATCATAGTCCATAAAATAAAGGAAAGAAGTAAAAAGATGCTACAATGAAACACGAAGTTTAGAAAACAAGCTAAAAGGTGAAAAATTAAATAGTAAGTTGCATCAATAAATAAAAATCAGTTGAACTACTCAGTTTAAACTAATTCAACAAGTATTTATAAAGTATTTAGTATGATCCAGGTACCACCAGGTCCTGAGGAGTTAGTGGTGAACAAAATATACACAGGACCTCTACTCATGAAATTTAGTCTAGTAGATATTAAAAAAACAATTACAAGTTATGAGCTTCATCAGAGCGTAGTTCAAGATGAATATAACGTGTGTCAAAATGGTTTTCTAAAAAGGTTGCAGTAAGCCTTGATCGCATACATCAGTTCTTTCTCATCATTATATTTGATATTAAAATACTAGAAAGAAACACTTTTGACATAAGAAATAAGACAAAGACAATTGCCATCATCAGTAACATTTTTATATAAGTTTTTACCAAAACAACAGGTAGACAGAATTATTCATATTAATCTTATGAGAAAGATGCAGAAAAATAAAAAAATTACTTATTTCAAAGAATTAAAAAAGAGGAATATCTGGATACACGTGCAGTGTGCAGGTTTGTTATATAGGTATACCTGTACCATGGTTGTTTGCTGCACCTATCAACCCATCATCTAAGTTTTAAGCCCCACATGCATTTGGTATGCGTCCTAATGCTCTCCCTCTCCTTGCCCCCTTCCCCTGGACCCCCTCCCCCAAAAAGGCCCCAGTGTGTGATGTTCCCTTCCCTGTGTCCGTGTGCTCTTATTGCTCAAGTCCCACTTTTAAGTGAGCACATGTAGTGTTTGGTTTTCTGTTCTTGTGTTAGTTTGCTGAGGATGATGGCTTTCAGCTTCATCCATGTCCCTAGAATGGATATGATCACATTCTTTTTTATGGCTGTATCATATTCCATGGTGTATATGTGCCACATTTTCTTTATCCAGTGCATCATCAATGGGCATTTGGGTTGGTTCCAAGTCTTTGCTATTGTAAGTAATACTGCAATAAACATATCTCCCCATGTGTCTTTATAGTAGAATGATTCATATTCCTTTGGGTATATACCCAGCAATGGGATTGCTGAGTCAAATGGTATTTCTGGTTTTAGATCCTTGAAGAATCACCACACTGTCTTCCACAATGATTGAACTAATTTACACTCCCACCAACAAGTGTAAAGGCGTTCCTATTTCTCCACAGCCTCACCAGCATCTATTGTTTCTTGACTTTTTAATAATTGCCATTCTTACTTGCTTAAGATGATATCTCATTGTGGTTTTGATTTGCAAGTTAAAGTAAAATTATATAGGTATATATAGACACACATACATACACACACATATTTTTTAAAAAGATCCTGAAATAAGAGAGGCCAGGTGATGACACATAACCCCACAAGCAAGGTGGGCCCAATTATTACAATGAACAGCGAAGTTGGAGTAGCAGCCATAAGGTCCTGAAAACAAAGGGGCTGTGAAGTTGGTTAAAAGAATGCTGGTGGCAAAATACATGAACAGCAAACAAGAGATTTAGTTACTCTACACAATCAAAAGAAATTATGGTCTCCAGATATTTGAAAATTAAATAGTGTATCTCTAAATAACTAGTGGTTCAAAGAAGAAATCAAGAAAGAAATTATAAAATATTTTAACAATTAAAATGGAAACACAACTTACTGATAAAAAGAATGAACTGTTGATGGAAGAAACAACATGAATAAATCTCAAAATAATTATTCTATTTTTTTCTTTTTTTGTTCAAAATAATTATTCTATGTATAAGAAGACAGATAGAAAAGAATACATACTGCACAATTCCATTTATGTAAAACTCTAGATTATACAGACTAACATATAGTGACAAAATGTGGATCAGCAGTTGCTTGGTGGGCAGGAAGGACAGAAGAGAGAGATTACAAAGTGGCACAAGAAAATCTTTGAATGTCATCATCAGTTTTTTCTTATCTTTATGTATAACTCTCTTGATTGTGATGATGTTTTCATGGTTGTTGACATTTGTCCAAACTTATAAAATTGTATATTTTAAGCATGTATGGTTTACTGCATGTCAATTATATCTCAGTAAGACTATTAAGAAATAAAGTTTCTATAACTCTAAAAAGAGGAGGAAGAACTTCAATAGCATTAACTCAATATCAATATCAACACATACTTTAGGACATTTACTCTGTTCCCAAAGACTAGGCAAAGAAAAGAAAAAACAAGTAAAATATGCTGTACAAAGTTTTCAGTCTTAAGTGACGAGAGATAAGAAATGGTTGCAAGATAGTGTGGTTAAGAGCAGTACAACAATTAAACACGGAATTTCCTGGCAAGAGGAAGGCCAACTAACCCCTTTGTAAGTGAATCAAGAAAAGGCTTCCCTTAAGATGTTAACACAAAGCAGAGCCCTAGAGGATAAAAATGGATAAATGGAAAGATCTTTCTAGACAGCAAAATTGTTTATTTAAAATGTAGGATGTCAGAGAAGGCTCAACACATTCTATGCATTATAAAGAAACTAGCATGCCTGAAGCATTGGTAGGAGGCTGGAATAGAAGAGGAAATCCATTTTGAGAGGTTATCTTTGTTCAATCAGGAAAGGAATTTAGACTTTTCAGAGAAAACAATGGGCAGTGATTAAAGGATTATAAGCAGTACAGTGGCTGATTATAACCACAGCCACACCACAGTTGTGCTATGACCACAACTAGCAGGATGGCAGTAGGGATGGAAAAAAAATGGGCTGGATTTTAGAAAATAATAAGGCCATAGAATTCATGAAGTTAGAGAGGGATAAGCAGTGGGAAAAACATGCCACCATCGTGACAAATTTATGTCTCAGAAATGTGTTCAAAAGTCAACGTGTATGTTTACAAGTTGTATTAGAGTTCTCTAAAGGGACAGAACTAATAGGATAGATGAATATATGAAGGGAGTTTATTAAGAGAATTGGCTCACACAATCACAAGGTTAAGTCCCACAATAGGCTTTCTGCAAGCTGAGGAGCCAGGAAGCCAGCTGGAGTCTCAAACTCAAAAGCAGGGAAGCCAACAGTGCAGACTTCAGTCTGTGGCCGAAGATCGGGAAATCCCTGATGCAAGTCCAAGATTCCAAAAGCTGAAGAACTTGGAGTCTGATGTTCGAGGGCAGCAAGCATCCAGCATGGGAGAAAGATGGAGACAAGAAGTCTCCGCAAGTCTGCTCTTTCCACCTTCTGCCTGCTTTTATTGCAGCCACATTGGCAGCTGATTAGGTGGTGTCCACGCACATTGAGGGTGAGTATGCCTCTCCCAGTCCACTGACTCCCTCACAGACACACCCAGGAACAATACTTTGCACTCCTCAATCCATTCAAGTTGACATTTAATATTAACCATCGCATAAGTTATTTCCATATCTAAGTGATAAATGGCTATGACCACAGCTAGCAGGGTGGCAATGAGGATGGAAAAAAAAAAAAGAGCTGGATTCTAGAAGTAATAATGCCATAGAATTAACGAAGTTAGAGAGGAACAACCAATGAAAAACACACCATGACATTATGGTGACAAATGACAGGGAATACAGGAGCCGAGAATTATAGATTCAAAGATGTAAACTCTAAGTGTAAAAATGATGAATTCTGGCTTGGCCACGTGGAACTTGAGATGCCTGTACCATGCGCCAGTTGGAAATGTCCAATACGCAGTCCAGTGACCAGAAAAGACGTGGAGTGGAGAAGTGGGATTGTGAGTCATTAGTGTATGTAAGAGAGTATGTAAATTCTAGCCATTGGAGATGGAAATTAACACTTAAGGTGAGTAATAAGGCAACTCCCTCTCTTCCCACTACCAGTAGACCCAGTGGAACAAAAACTTTTTTTTTTTTTTTTTTTTTTGAGACGGAGTCTCGCTCTGATCTCAGCTCACTGCAAGCTCCGCCTCCCGAGTTCCCGCCATTCTCCTGCCTCAGCCTCCCAAGTAGCTGGGACTACAGGCGCCGCAGCTAGCTTTTTGTATTTTTTAGTAGAGACGGGGTTTCACCATGTTAGCCAGGATGGTCTCGATCTCCTGACCTCGTGATCCGCCCCTCTCGGCCTCCCAAAGTTCTGGGATTACAGGCTTGAGCCACCACGCCCAGCCTAAAACATTTTTTATTAACTCGTTTTGTTTGTATAGATAGCCATGATGAACAGGTGACTTACGAGGCCATAATTAAAATATCAACACAGTCAGCATTAAGTAGGATTATTTGTAACAGTAGTTATTCTTTCTTCATATTTATTAGCTAAGTTGAATAAATCATTGGACTTCAAAGTGCAGGATATTGACATAAAAGAATTTTCCCTACAAACGCATAATTGAAAGGATTTCTCTTTATAGATTTTCTTACCCATTGAACATGATCTGATTTTTCATTAAACATAGGGAAACAGATTAGCATAGATTGGCTTCTGAGGAAAGAGAATATTAATGAGCTAGATACATTTAAGAGAGATGAAGTATTTCTGGTCTATGGCCAACCATGTTAAATTCAACAATAATTACAAAGTAGCTACTATAAGCCAGACATTCAGTCAAAAACATAGGATTCAGTTTTGGGCTTCTAGAAGATCATAGTCTATTATTTAACTAGAAAATAGACCTTGGGATAATAGTTCCCTGGAACTCAAACACTAGTCTCAAAGAACTAAGAGATCAATGCCTTCAAACAGACTAAAAGTTAATTTAATCACAATTTCTCATTTTGTCCGGAAAAATTTGAACAGTGTGTTTGCTCTCTTTCTCCATTTTACTATATTGTTGTTCCTCACAGGCTTTGTTTTGAGAGATGATGACTGGCTTCGATTTGGTTTTCCGGGATGCAGCTGGTAATCTTTACTACATATAAACTCAAGCCAGGAGACCCCTGCAGGCAACCGATGGTAACTACGTACCTTAGGGAATACACGACCTGAGAGAGTGAGGGTGATACACTCTTTGGAAGGAGGGGGAGAAGAGGGTGAGATGGAAAAGGAAGAGGAGGAAGAAGATGAAGAGGAGGAGGCAGAGGAGGCAGAGGCAACAGAGTAGGAGGAGGAGGTGGTGGAGGAAGAGGAAGTGGAGGAGGAGGAGGGTGGGAGCAGGGATTGTGGCTGAGAATTTTTTTTTTTAACATAAAACAGCCAGTCAATAGCCCGGGGCTGTTGGCCTATAACTTTGTTTTCAGGGGCTCCTGTCCACCATTTTTGCTTCATATTAAGTCCCTGGATATCCCGTTCAGATGTGGGGAAAAACTGTGGTGTCTTCTCTACTCCTTCAAGGCTGTCTTCAGGGGCTTCATTAGGCTGGTTTTCTTTCATAGGGAATGGGAGACAAGATGAGAAAGTCTCTGGCAGAGAAAGGATAAGAACTAATTTCACTTCTATTTTGCCCTCAGAATTGGCCTCAGGTGTTGGTATGACAGAAAGTGTTGCACAATGAGGATTTTTCTTTCCTCTAAAATGGTGACATGGAGATTTTATGCAGGAAGCACAAGCTAAGCAAACCATATAATTTGATGACAGGCGAGGACCAGGATGAGGATTTGGCCTTCCCCTCATCCTTCGAAACAAAATCTGCCTACAGAGATCCCTCTGTATTCTGGTCTTCGAGATAGAATTGACAATTTTATTTACAACATCATCAGGGACGGTTCCACCTTTAACAATGCAGGGCTGACTATACTTTAAAGTCCATGGAATTTCTTTATTTGATTCCATCTTTGGGGGAATCTCAAAGGTGCTTTTATTCTGGAGTCTGAAACCTAATGTTGAAGCAGCTGTGTTCCTGGTGCAGTGTTTGGAGCTTGATAATAATTGACCTGAGACATTTGTTTTTGGATGGGGTGATGGCAGATGTGTGACTCTGTGTTTGTCATTTGGTGAAGTGGTATTCTGAAACTTGGAGTGACAGACGGGTGAACTGGGAGTCTGGAAGTTACAATCAAGCATAAGCATTGACTGAGAATTGAGCTGAAACAATGGTAAAATCTCAGATGGGTGCACAAAATATGATGATGGTGATTGCCTTGCTTTTGAATGGGACAATGGGAAGCTTGCAACGGTGGGGTTAGAGTCCAATATAGGTATTTTCTGAAATCTAGAGTCAAGTAATGGAGAGGTAAGAGCCACTTGATTGGGTTTGAAAGAAGGTGATGTCCAAAATAAGTCACTTGTTTGAAGTTTTGTGTTGAGTGATGGTGAACTCAAAGATCTTTGATTGTGCTGCAATGAAGATGTCCAAAGGCAGTCCAGTGAGGATGCTTTCTGAGGTTTGGATTGAAGTAATGTCGAGCTAAGGGCTTTTCGTTTGGGTCTCAAGGAAGATGATGTTGAAATGATGTTTATGGAAGGTATTTCTTGATTTTGGAGGTGAAATAATGATGAATTTGAGACTCTTTGATGAGACTTCACAGAAGGAGATCTCCAGCAAACATCTAGGCTTGGAGATGTTGTCTGAGGTTTAGAGAAGGGCAATTGTGAACTTAGGGTTGTTTGATTGAGCTCCCGTGATGACGTCATTTTGAGGTCAGATGAAGATGTTGTTTGAGCTTTGGAGTGCAACAAATGAGAGTTCAGAGCTCTTTGAGCAGGCCACAGTGAACTTCTCCAGTGGAGGCCTAGTGAAGGTGTGTTCTGATGCTTGGCATGGGATAATGGTGAATTCAGAATCCTATCACAGAAGCTCTGTGAAATTTTGTTCTGAGATTTGGGAGATGGCAATACTGAGCATCTCCAGACTTTCCTATTGGAGCCCAGTGGAAGTTCTGCAAGGTGATTGCTATGGGATTGCACTTTGGCTACAGATTTGTTATTGAATTGATTTAGTTTTTCACTTGTACGTTGATGTGTTAATGATTTGGCTGAGGACAGTTGGTAGAAATAGTCTAATGGCACAAAGTGTTGACCATAATATGCTAATGGCACCATCTTGTGTTGTGGTAGAGGTCTTTTTAAAAGCAGTTGATTTGTGGGATGTTTTAGTAACTGTTAGTCTTTTAGCTGGAATCCATGGAAAATGGATACTTTTACATAACAGTTGCTAGCTTATATCTTGTAATATTTCTGTTGATTCTCAAATATTATAGACTATTCCAAAATTGAAGTGCAGATGAGATTGAAAAAGATTGTCACCATTTGAGATTATCTTCAGTATTTTCTTTAGTTTCCTATACTTTTTTCTCCTGAGTAAATAATGCCTGTTAACAAAATAGTAAGGAGAGGTCAAAAGAGGTCCTGATAGAAATATTAATTTTCTTAAGTACTCTCTTGTAGTGACTAGAGCACAGGTATTATGTCAAATTCCAGCTACAACGCGTATTGCAGCCACTTAGTGTATCGCTATGCATATCTTTTGAATTAAACTTTCAAAACCCCAATTCACCATCTGTAAAATAGACAAATATGATATTTAACTTATTGGGCTAAAGAATAAACAAACATATATATATATATATATTCTAACAGTGCCAAGATATTATAGGTGCTCAATAAAATGCAGTAGTTACCACTGGTGCTCTTTTAATTATTGCATTTGTAAAACAAACAAATAAAAGTCTGTGATAAGTATTTTGTGTAAAAAAAAAAAACTCAGAGAAAAATAAAAAGGAAGCTTCAAGTGTTTATTTTCAATTTAGATTCAGTTATCCATGACTATCATCTTTTAGTTTACTTCCAAAAGTCGATTGCATATTTTTAGTTCTTATTTGTCACCACTGCAGCATTGAAACTTTTGGCTATACCCTTTTAAAACTCCTGTTTCATTGCTATCCATTATTTCTCCACACTCTGATTCTCTACCCTTATCCTCTTATTTTTTTCCAGGTCTCCACTGAATTTTTTTCTTTTGCTCTTACCCCAATATAATTCTAAGAGTTATATTACCAGGTCTCTTCTCTTTTCAGTTTATTCCTAAGTAATCACATCGGTTATGTTTAGGATTTTTAAATGAAATATAGAAGCTTCTTAAAAAGACAGAACCTTGTAGCTGGCCAAAAGTGATGTAAGTATCTATCACTCAACAAGGAGACCCATGCTACTTCTTAAAGGTAAAATTCATAGGGTATCATGCCACACAATTTTATTTTTCAGGGTCCAAGCTTTGTTCTTCAGGTTTTTGATCAAGGTACATGATACAAAAAAACAAAAAAACAAACAAACAAAAACCCTAAAACTAAAGTGATCACAACAGATTCTGAAATCAATCAATTAAGTCCTTGGCCTGAGGCCCTTGAAGAATGAGAAGTTCCATGACTCTTTGTATGTTTCCATGACTTACCAACCCAATTTCTGATGGACAAATTTATTTCTCATATGTGCCAACTTATCCAATTAATTTGCTATCAACTGTATTATTGCTAGAAGTTGTTTCTTTATGTCAAGGTGATTTTTCACATAGTTACATTTTCTTTGCATTTATTTTTCAAATATATCGTATTAGTACCATAATTCACTTGTTTTTCAAGCCTTACATCATTCTTTGTGGAATTTTCCAAGTACCAACATTAGTTATATACCATTAACTTCTTAATTTTTTGTTTCTAGTTCTGGCTTATCTCTTGAGGTTCCAAATAGTATTTCCAAATAATCAAGCTTCCTTATCCAAAAGTTCCAAAGACAATTCAAACACAAAGCAATAAAAATTTAATAAAGTTATTTTTCTTTCCAGAGAAATCCTTTTCTATATCTTCTGTCTCAGTTCCAAACACTTAGTCATTTAATTCAGATTCTTTGAAATCATCCCTGGCAACTTCACCCTCCCAAGCCATTTAGACACCAAGACCTCTTGATCTGATCACTTCCATATCTTAATTCACTGTTTTCTGTAGAATGCCACCATTACAGGCACATCTTATCTAGACTGTATAATTATAGTAACTTCTGTATATCTTTCCAACATGACCTCACTCTCTCTCTTCCCCTTCTTTCCTGTGAGACATATAAAAGCAAACTCTTACTGGTGAGACACCACTGCTGCTCACTCAAAGATTTTCCTTGCTCTGCATATGCCTGAGTGAGTAACAAGCACTGAGGTTTCTCGTGCTTGTTGGACCTGGCGTGAGGGGAGAAAATGCACATACTACAATATACTACAGACTATTCTACCAAGTTTCTAGATGGCAAAATGAAATAACTTCATGGATTTGGAGCATGCAAAGATTTCTTAAACAGAGCATACAAAGTTGTAGCCATTAAGAGTTGATAAACTTAAGAACTCCCAATAACCAAAAGACATCATATTGGAAAGAATAAAGGCAAATCACAGAACGTAAAAAAATTTACAATACATATATATATGAAAAAACTCATCTCCATGATAATCTGCATATTACTACGAAAAAAAGGCAATGCTATTATAATGGGCAAAACACATGAACAACCACTTCACAAACAAGGATATCCAAATGGCTAACACATATATGAAAAAAAACCTCAGCTTCGTTAAAATCAATGGAGTCCAGCCTGGGTGATGTGGCAAAATCCTGTCTCTACAAAAAAAAAAAATTAGCTGAGCATATTAATTCACACCTGTACTCTCAGCTACTCTGAGCCCAGGGAATCAAGGCTGCAGTGAGCCATGATAATGCCACTGCACCCCAGTTTGGGTGACAGAATTAGACACTGTCTCAAAAAATAAAAATAAAAAATCAGTAAAGTGCATATTTAAACAACAGGGAGATATTGCTACACATTATCAGATTGTGACTAACATAAAACTAAAAAAAGCAATAATTGGTGAGTATAAAGATTAAATAAAATGCTCTGACACTGCTCGTGGCAATGTTAAGTTTGATACAACCCCTTTGGGTTAAATCAGTATTTTTTATTTTATTTTATTTTCGAGACAGAGTCTCACTCTGTCGCCCAGGCTGGAGTGCAGTGGCCGGATCTTCTCACTGCAAGCTCTGCCTCCCGGGTTCACGCCATTCTCCTGCCTCAGCCTCCCGAGTAGCTGGGACTACAGGCGCCCGCCACCTCGCCCGGCTAGTTTTTTGTATTTTTTAGTAGAGACGGGGTTTCACCGTGTTAGCCAGGATGGTCTTGATCTCCTGACCTCATGATCTGCCCGCCTCGGCCTCCCAAAGTGCTGGGATTACAGGCGTGAGTCACCATGCCCGATCTAAATTAGTATTTTTTATACATTATAAAAAGTTTACTTTCCAACCTGTAATCAACTGTCAATCAATAGCAGAATATATAAATAAATTGTAATATCGTTCTTCAGTAAATACCAAACAAGAATGAAAATTAACAGAATATAGAGCACTATACCACTACAAAATGTTTCTTTTTTTTTTCCCCCTTATTGAGACGGAGTTTCACTTGTTGCCCACGCTGGAGTGCAATGGTGCAATATTGGCTCACTGCAACCTCCCCCACCTGGGTTCAAGAAATTCTCCTGCCTCCGCCTCACAAGTAGAATTACAGGCATGCGCCACCACGCCCAGTTAATTTTTTTGTATTTAGTAGAGATGGGATTTCACCATGTTGGTTGGGCTGGTCTTGAACTGCTGACTTCAGGTGATCTACCTGCTTTGGCCTCCCAAAGTGCTGGGATTACAGGTGTGAGCCCTGGTATCCAGCCTCAAAATGTTGAATAAAAAGAATCATACACACAAAAAATACTTTCTAATTTTATATTCAGGCTAATAATACACTTGAGGAGGTAGAGAGTTGGAGAGAACACACAGAAGGATCTTCTGGGGTACTGGTAATGTTCTGTTTCTTAATCTGGACAATGATTGTATGGATGAATTCACTTAGTGATAATTGAGCTTTAACACTTACAGTATGTGTATTTTTGTATGTTCCTTTACTTCAATAAAAAGTGCAAAAAATTATAATGATGCTAATTTTAAAAGACACCTCTGAAACAAAATGGCACTGAAAGGTGAAACATTCAGGAGTAAACCAAGATATGGTACTCAGATGTGATGAAAACTTCATGAGAGAGAGTTGGGGAGTGAGGTGGGGCTGGGTGGTGAAGAATGTAATGTTTAAATCCTACTATAATATAAAGAGGAATAATCAAATTCAAAACGAATAGAACTAACAAGAGTCTATTTGAGACAGAAACCAGAGAAAAATAGCATTTCTGAATGTGTCTCAGTTTCAGACTTAGCAAAATGACACTTTCATTTCAAAGAAAGTGTTTTGCTAGATGCATGTAAATATTACATACAGATAACTAAAAAATGGGAGAGACTTCAATGAGGCTATAAATATGGGAGAAAATAAATACCCCTATGAAAGAATTAACTGAAATAGTCCAAATTATTTTTATAATCGAGTTCCTTCAAACTTTGAATAAATATTTATAATGTTATATGAACATTTTCAGAGTACCATAAATATAGAAACATTCTCCATTTGTTCTGTGAAACTGCTATATGTCATTCAGACATTAAAACATGATAAAAATAGTTCAAAGTTTAAAAGGAATAGAGCAATTCACTTAGTCATTCACAGAAATTCCCAAATAAAACACTAAATTTAACAGTATAATTAAATAGTCTATTGTGACCCAAGTTGATCTTATTTAAACAAAGCAATTATGTTATATTATTAGGAAGCACTATATTTTGTCATTTTCATAATTCAGAAATAAATCTTAATAGATGTTTTAAATACTCATTTGATAAAATCCAACCTCCATTTCTCATAAAACTCTGTAAGCTCCTAAGAAAAACTAGTTACTTAATGATAACAGACATATGAAAGCAAAAGCAAACTATTCACATGGTAGTTAAATGTGAGCTAGTCCCACCACAAGTTGATAAAAGATGAGCATATTTACTATCACTACTACATTTAACATTGTTTAGGAAAATCTGGCCAATGTATTAAAGAAGAAAACTAAACCAAACAAAAATTAAAAATGAGACATAACCTTTGAAAAGGCAGAAATTAAATTCCTGCTACATGCATATTATATTATTAAAACTTAAGAGAATAACATATTAAAATTCAGGAAATGAAGTCATTGCTTGCTGAGTAAATACACATGGGTCACAAATTTTCTTCAATACCGATATTTAACAGGATTTATGATAATCATGGATACTTCATATATAATTATCTCCAAAAATTCAATAAAAGCACAGACATCCTATTGCAAATATAAGAGAGTAACTTGAAAGTTTTGTGGAGAAGAGATAAATGCCTAGTAATCCAGGAAAGGCCACATTTTCTCTATCTAGTTCTTTTGTATTTTTTACTTCTCTGTTAATGCACTGATGCTCCTTGCTTCATCCTACTTCCTTTCTCAAGGCATATTACTAATAAATAGAAAACTTGTCATTGGAAATTGCAATAACTCTTTTTCATTAATAAATAGGAACAAGCAGGAAATCAGTAAGGGTATATAAAATTTCAAAAATGCCATCAACTAACTTGAGCTAACTGATATTCATAGAATATTCAACTCCAAATTGTTCTTTTAAGTGGACATGGAATATTCACCAAAATATTATAAACCATACAACAAGTGTCAATAAATTTAACTGAGTTCAAATAATGCACAGTATGTTCTCAGATTTGGCAATGACATTAAATTATACATTAATACCAGAAATATATGTGAATATGTTTCATGTTTATACTACATATACATTTTATACAATGTACTGAGAATGTGTGAGATGTTCCTAAAGCTGAACATAGGAAGGGGAGCTATCTATAGCAAAAAATGACAGCATCAAAAATGAAGGAAGTTCTCAAATTAATGACATTAGGTTCCTCCTTAAGAAATAAAAAAAGGAAGAAGATCCCATTAAACTAAAATTAAGTAGAAGAAAGAAAATAGTAGAGATTAGAGAAGCCAATGAGATAGAAACTAGATAATCAAACATATTGATAGGTGGTTCTTTCAGAAAATAAATAAAATTGAAAACATTTGACCATACAGATAAAGGATTAAATTCAAAGAAGGCCGGGCATGGTGTCTTTCACCTGTAGTCTCAACATTTTGAAAGGCCCAGGCCAGAGGATCACTTGAGATAAGGAGTTCAAGACCAGTCTGGCCAACATGGCAAAACCCCATCTCTACTAAAAACAAAAAATTAGCCAGGCGTAGTGGCGCACGCCATTAATCCCAGCTACTCGGGTGCTTGAGGCACGAGAATCGCTTGAACCCGAGAGGTGGAGGAAGCAGTGAGCCAAGATCTAGCCACTGCACTCAAGCCTGGGTGACAGACAGAGACTCCATCTCAAAAAGAAAAAAAAGACACAATTACAAATATCAGGATTAAGAGAGGTGATGTTACTGCAGACACTACACACTACTGATATTAAAAAGGATAGCCCCCCAAAAATGAAGACTATTATGCCAATAAATGAGACAACTCGGATGAAAGAGAGGTATTTCTTGAGATACACAAATTTCCAAAGCTCACTCAAGAACAAATAGAAAACCTAAAATCCCATATCTCTATTAAATAAGTTGAATTTGAGTTTAAACCCTTCCTATAAAAAAATTTCAGAGTCTGATGACTTCATTGATGATCGCACCAAGTCTTTAAGAAAGAATAATGTCAGTTCTACACAAACTATTTCAGAAAATTAAAATGGAGAATTTATTTTCAACTCAATCTATGAATCAAGCATTATTCTAATACCAAAACCAAAATAAAAACTACTAGATTTTTATTTTATTTTATTTTTATTTTTTATTTATTTATTTATTTATTTTTGAGACAGAGTCTCACTCTTTCACCCAGGCTGGAGTGCAATAGCGCGATCTCGACTCACTGCAACCTCCGCCTCCCAGTTCAAGCGATTCTCCTGCCTCAGCTTCCTGAGTAGATGGGATTACAGGAGATTGCCACTATGCCCAGCTATTTTTTGTATTTTTAGTAGAGACAGCGTTTCACCATGTTTGCCAGTCTGGTCTTGAATGCCTGACCTCAGGTAATCCGTCCGCCTCTGCCTTCCAAAGTGCTGGGATTACAGGGGTGAGTCACCATACCCAGCTGATTTTTCAAAAAGCAATTATACACCAATATTTCTTATAAATGTAGATTAAAAAGGTAAACCAAATTTTAGCCAGTCAAATCCAACAATATGTAAAACGTAAAATACACTTCCCCAAAGTCCATGATCCCAGTCTTTTCATAGGAAAACACCAGACAAGACCAAATCTGACAAAATATTTTAACAGTACTCTTTAAAAGTGTCAAAGTCAGTAAAAATCAAGGAAAGACAGAATATTCACAGATTGGAGAAATTTAAACATAATGACTAAATGCAAAATGGTATACCATATTGAATCCTGGCTCAGTAAAAAGCCCTTCATAGAAAAAAAAAATGGTAAAATGCTATTAAAGTCTGTTAAGGATATTCTACCACTGTTATTTTGTTTGTTTGTTTTGATAAACATACCCTGGTATGTTAAATGTTTAGATGTTAATACAAGAAAAATCTGGGTGAAGTGTTGGAATACAAAAAAGTTTGAATATCTATTCAAGAAGACTTTGTAAAGGAAAAAAGCTGAAAGATCAGCAGTTACCTGATGTCAAATCTTATTAAAAAACAGTAATACCCAAAGCAGTCTAGTATTAGCATAAAGGTAGACAAACAGGTAAGTGGAACAAAATACAAAGTTGGGAAAAAGACACATGTATTGAAACAGCAGATTTTTTGACAAAAGTGTATAAGCAATTCAGTGGAGAAAAAAATCAGTATTTTCAAATGGTGCTGTAATAATTGGATGTACATCTGAAAAAAAAAATGGAAAGGAAGAAGTAAAGTTGTCTCTGAAGATAACATAATCATACACAGAAAACCCTAAAGACCACCCCAAAAACTATTAGAACAAGCAAATTCAGTAAAGTTGTAGGATACAAAATGAACATACAAAAATCAGTTGCATTTTTATACATTAACAACAAACTGTCCAAGAAAGAAATCAAGAAAAGCAACAGCATTTGCAATAGCATGAAACAGAACAAAATATTTAGGAAAATAATTAACCAAGGAGATGAAAGGTCTACTCACTGAAAAGTATAAAACAACTGATGAAAGAATTTGTGAAAACTCAAATAAGTGGAAAAATATTTCATGTTCATGGATTGAAAGAAGGAATATTGTTAAAATGTTCAAACTACCCAAAAAAATCTACAAATTCAATGGAACCCCTATCAAAATTCCAACAGTATTTCTTGCAGAAATAGAAAAAGCAAACTGCAAAATTCATAGTAATATAAAACATCCTGAATAGCTAAAGCAATCTTGAACAGAAGTAATTGGAGTAAACACACTTTGTGATTTCATACTATATTACAAATCTATAGTAATCCAAACAATATGGTGCCAGCATAAAATTAGACACATAAGCCAATGGAACAGATAGGAAAGCACAGAAGTAAATCCATACGTATGCGGTCAACCAATTTTCAACAAAGGTGCTAAGAGTATGGGGAAATAATAGACTCGTAAATAAATAATGTTTTTAAAACTGGATATTCACATGCCAAAAAAAAAATCATTAAATTGAACCCTTCTCTTAGACCTTACATGAAAATCAATTCATAATGGATTAAAGACTTAAATGTACCTAAAACCATAAAACTCCTAGAAAAATGCATAGAAAAAAACTCTCCATGACGTTAGTTTTAGTAATGATTTTTTTATATGATGCCAAAGACACAGATGACAAAAGCAAAACTAAATAAGTAGGACTACAGCAAACTAAAAATGTATTGCATAGCAAAGGAAACAATCAACAAAATGAAAAGGTAGCCCACAGAATAAGAGAAAATGTGTGCAACCCATGCATCCGATAAACAGTTAATATTCAAAATACATAAGAAACTTACACAACTCAATAGAAAAAAAAAAGCCAATTGAAAAATAGGTAAAGGACCTGAATAAACATTTCTCAAAAGAAAATATACATATAGTCAGCAGGTATATGAAAAGATGTTCAGCATCACTAATCATCAGGGAAATGAAAATCAAAAACTACAATGAGATACCACCTGTCACCTGTTAGAATGGCTTTTATCAAACAGTCAAAAGATAGATGCTGGCAAGGATGTGGAGAAAAAAGAACCCACTGGTGTGTATATAAATTAACACAGCCATTGTAGAAAATAGTACGGAGGTTCCTAAAAAATTTAAAAACAGAAATACCATATGATCAAGCAATTCCACTTCTAGGTATATATCAAAAGAAATTAAATTGGCATATCCAAGAGATTGCAGCATTATTTATAATAGCCAAGATATGAAAATTATCCTGAGTCGGTCAATAGATGAATGTATAGAGAAAATGTGATGTCTGTGTGTGTGTACAAACAATGGAATATTATTCAGCCTTAAAAAAGAAGGAAATCCTGCCATTTGCAACAACATGGATAAGGCCAGAAGACATTACATTAAGTGAAATAAGAAAGAGACTCCGACAGGCAAATATGCATGATCTCACTTATATGTGAAACTTAAAAAAAAGGTCAAACACATAGTAACAGAGTAGAATGACAGATACAAAGGGATAAGGGATAAGGGAAAATGGGAGAAGTTGGTCAAAGGGTATAAGAGGTTAATATATTGCACTGTATAGTTGAAATTTGAAAGAAAGTAGTTCTCATGTGTTCTCACCTCACACACACAAAATCATGGTAATCAAGTCGATAGATATGCTAATGAGCTTTGTTACTGTAATTACTTCACAATGTATACGTATATCAAAACATTACATTCTAGACCCTAAATACATATAACTTTATTTATCAATTATACATAACAAAACTGGAAAAAAGATACATGTATGAAAAAGAAATTTGATTCATACCTCAAATACAAAAATCAATTCATAATGAGATGATGGACGTACTGTAAAACCTAAAACTATGTAAGTTCTGCAACAAAATTTTTTTTAAAGTTTGTGATTTGGGATTGAGCATCAATTTTTAGATGTGAAACCAAAAGCTCAACCAATGAAAGAACAAATGAATAAATGTAACTTTATCAAAATTTAAAATTTCTGCTCTTCATAAGGCACTGTTAGGAAAATGAAAAAAAAAACATAAAAATAGAGTAATATTTGCAAAGCATTATCTAATAAAAGACTTGTATCAAGAATATATAGAGAAAACTCTCAAAATTCAATAGGAAAGCAAGCAATCAAATTTAAAAAATGAGCTAAATATTTGAACAGTTCTCCAAAGATGATTTGGAATGGGATATAAGTACATGAAAAGATATCAATATAATTATTCTTTAGAGGAATTCAAATCAAAATCACAAGAGATACCACTAAATAACTTCTTGAATAACTAAAATGTAAAAGGTTGACCAAACTAAGTGTTACAAAGATGTGTTTACAAAAATCAGTGAAGATGCATTTAGTATTTATATATGTTCAATATTCTTGTTGTATGTGTAGATTTAATTTAATGAACAAAACAAGTTCATTGCAGCTTTTGTTGAATAGTCAAAAATGGTAAATAATCTACTCAGTAGACAAATGAATCAACCAATTGTAATAGTTCCATGTAAGGGAATATACCTGCCACTAATTAAAGAATCCCATCTGCAGTCAAGTGTCTGGGAGCAAAATGCTTACAAATCAATAACAATAAAGCTGATATAAAACAGAGTCCCACCAGTCCAACTCAGCTAATGTTTCAGAGTAAGACTTTCTGCACAGTACAGAGTATAATGAGGCAAATGCTTTGTTTTCTCAATAAAGCATCAAAACAAAAATTTAGGTGGACCTTCCAAGTTCAAAAGAAATCTAATATATAGTCCTTCAGGGAACTCATACAATAAAAACACAAATAATATATAGATGACTTAAATATCAGTGAAGATGCATTTAGTATTTATATATGTTCAATATTCTTGTTGTATGTGTAGATTTAATTTTCTAGCCACTTCTACTTCACTTAATCCTCAGAATACGCAATATAAAATTGTTTCTTTTTATTTTAGTCCAGAGTAACCTAGCATTGTTTGTTTTAAACTGTGACCATATCAACCCCTGCCTACCAAACTTTCAACATCTAAAATACCATTAGGCCTATATTAATTTTTTTTTGTAACTCAAGAGATTTCAGTTTAGAGATTTTCTTAGATTTATTTCTTAGTGCGCTAAGTTCAGAGATTGATCATTCTAAGAGAATAATCCTCTTTTGGGAACCAACTACATAAGCTTCTCTGGTTCACTTATACAGACGACTTCAGAAGAAACCTCTGATTGGAGGCTTATCTTGTAGCTTGACATGAGTACTTGACATAAGGGCCTGACATTTCTGCCTTGTCAGGCTCAGGTATTCAGCTCTCACTTTTATACAAATATAAACCAACAAGAATATCTCTCAGATTTATACTTTAAGACTACCTTCTCCAAACCTTTTCTCTATCATACAGGCACAAACCTGCAAACTAATTGGTACGTATTGCTGATCATAAAAGAGCCTCTCACCAAGAGAAGTTTTATGAAAATTAAAACACTGCCTATTTCAGTGATTGTTAGAGATAGAAATGTGAGCAAATTTAATGCTAAGCAATCTTGTATTGCTATGCATAAAGGCTATGTGCCTTTTTTATTCCCTGAAGAAAAGGAATCCTGAGAGGACTGTGTTCTAATGCAGACAAAAACAAAACTAAACATAATTCCTAGGCTACTATTTCCAGAACTGAGCTCTACAATTCTCTATTCCAAAAAAGGGATTTGAGCAATTCTGCCATTTTCACCTATAATTGAGTTGTCGACCAAATGTACAGACATGTTACTGTAGTGAACTTGAAGAAACTCCAACCATGAGCTCTGCAGGAATCCATCCAGAAACCATACAGCATCACCTTGCAGCTGTATTCGGAAGATGTCTATATTCTCCACCCTCACCTTGACAAGCTCAATAACTGTGGGCTTAGCATGTGGAGTGCTGAGTCAGCCTAGCTTGGCCACGCTTTGAATATGTTCCACATATTGGATTTGTTTAACAAAACTACAGAATATTACGCTTTGTAAAAATCCATTGATTTTCATGCTTCTGTATAATTTTTTTTGCTTTTAATTTCAGGAAAATTTTCTCATAAATAACTTTAAAATATGAAACCTTCCATAGATAAAGCGTCATACCTACTCTCTTCCCTTTTGATAGGGGCACAGGATGCAGAGGAAACAAAAAAATCTAAACTGAGTTCAAAATATGAGAAAGATTAGAGATTAGGAGCAAGGGGTGGAAACCTGACATGGTATGAAACAGGGTAACTTGTTAGCAATTATTCTTTCCTCTCACAGTATCCCTCTGTTGTCACCACTTTTTAGAGAATATTCCAGAGCAGTTCATCCAGAAAAGCAATTTGGGGTCACAAAAGATAGTTTTCTAAAATCTTAAAGGCACAGGAGAAGGAAGAATAGGAAATTCAATTCAAAAAATTATTGTAAAGCCAATTATTACAGGTAAAAAATTATGAAGATTATTAAGGCATTTGCAGTCCAAACTTAAGGAAGGGAATGAAAGACAGGCAAAGAGAAAACTAAACAGACCACAAGAAGTGAAATAAGAAAGAAAGCATTCCGGAAATTAATAATAAATATAAATTCAGTAATTGAAGTAGAAAGTGGCAGAAAAAAAGGAGAGAAGTGTAATATACAAAAAAATTCCAACTCACAGTTGGAAGGAAAAAGAGAAGGAGGAGGGGAAGAAGAACCAATGGAAGATGCAATACAGGAACAACAAAAGAAACAAAGGTGAAAAAAATTTATAAATGTCTAGGGAATATTTTTAAGGAACATTAGATAGAATCAAATTATAATTATTTCCAGGATGATGACTGAGGTTATTGAGTTCTTTGCTGACTTACTCAAGAGGACAGTTCATATGTAAAATTTATAATGAACTCATACAACTCAATAGCAGAAATAAAAACCCTGATTTTAAAATAGGCAAAAATCTTAATAGACATTTCTCCAAAAAAGACATAAAAATGACCAATAGATATATAAAAATATAATCAACATCATTAATCATCAAGAAAATGCAAATTAAAACCACTGTAATTTCACCTATAACTGAGATCATGTAATATTTGTCTTTTTTGCCTAGCTTATTTCACTTAGCATAATGTTCTCCAGGTTCACTCTATACTGTCAAATATGACAGAATTTCCCCCCTTTTTTAGGACTGAATACATCAAAACATCACACTACACACTATAAATATATACAATTATTTTTCAATTAAAATAAACTTCAATAAATAATAAATATTTTTCAGAAACCTTCTTCGATGTACCACCGTATATCTGTTAAGATGGATATTATCAAAAAGTCAAAAGATTGAACAAACGTTGGTAAAGGTGGGAAGTAAAGGAATTTTTTTTACACTATTGGAAATGTAGATTGATACAGTCAGTATAAAAAACAATATGGAGATTTCTAAAGAAATTAAAAATAGAGCTACAATACAACTGAGCTATCCCTCTTCTGGATATATACCCAGAGGAAATGAAATCACTATCTCATAAAGCTATCTACCTGTTTATGTTCATTGCAGCGTTATTTACAGTAGCAAAGCTATGAAAATGATCTACGTGTTGATGGAGGGATGAATGGATAAAGAAATTGTCCTCTATATATAAACAACATAATGCTAGTCAGTCCTTAAAAAGAACCAGATCTTGCTATTTGCCACCACAGGGGTGAGCCTGAAGGACATTATGCTGAGCAAAATAAGCCAAACACAGAAAGAAAATTATTGTATGATCTCCTTTATATGTAGAATGTTTTTTAAAAAAGGTCAACTATACAGAGATGGAGAACAAAACAGTGGTTACCAGGAGGAGGCAGGAAGGGTGGAGATCAAAAAATATAAGTATATAGGATTAGCAAGTCTACAAATCTAATGTACAACATGAGAAATATAAGTAACGAAATTGTACTGTATGGAGGATTCATGCCAGATGATTAGATTTTAGTTGCTGTTGCCAAAAAAAGGTAACTACGTGAGATTACAGTCATGTTAATTTGCTCACTATAGTAACTTTCTTATTATCTATATGTTTCCCATAGCATCATGTTATATACCTTAAATTTGCACAATAAAATTTATTCTTTAAAAAATAGTAGGCTGGCTGTGGTGAATCACACCTATAATCCCAGCATTTTGGGAGGCTGAGGCAGGAGGATCACTTCAGGTCAGGAGTTCGAGAACAGCCTGGCCAACATGATGAAACCCTGTCTCTACTAAAAATACAAAACAGTTAGCCAGGTGTGGTCATGCATGCCTGTAGTCCCAGCTACTTGGGAGGCTGAGGCAGGAGAACTGCTTGAACCCAGGAGGTGGAGGTTGCAGTGAGCTGAAATCCTACCACTGCACTCCAGCCGGGACAACAGAGCAAGACTCTGTCTTGCTCTCTCTCTCTCTCTCTCTCTCTCTCTCTCTACACACACACACACACACACACACACACACACATATACATATACATATATGTGTGTGTGTGTAGATATAAAAAAATAACTTTTTTCCAAATATACCTTTTATCTCTTCACAATCGTGAAGAGAAATCATGATTCATAATTTAAGTATTCTGATGACAACTGTGATATTCATAGTAGAAGACATAGAAAATAAAAATGTATCATTGAGAAAACAAAAATCCCTCAGTTACTGCCTATGTATCATTCCAATGTTACTACATATCTGCATTTTTATACAAATATGAGATTGTACTAAGTTTTTCTTTATTGAATGAAATGAATGAATTTCTTTATTGAATGAATATTCACAATTGTGAAGAGAAAAAAAGGTATATTTGGAAAAAAGTTATCATTGAGGAAAGTGTGGTCAATTTCATTCGAGTACACACCTGAGTAGATTGTTTGATGGAAAAGAACCACACAGGACATGGGGAGTTGCAGGGGAAATAGCATGCATCACCGTCCAAATAACAGGAGGATTAGTTGAGCAAACACATGAAGTGGAAGATATGAAAACAAAGCACTGATAAAAGTTCAAGCATTAGAATAAAGAATTTTTTTCGTTTTTCCTAAAACCTACAGAGAAAGAAAATGGATAGGAAAAAAGATACAGGGATTTTGAAGTGAAAAAGATTCAAGATTGTTTACAACAACTGATCTTGTAAATTAGTAGACAAGGTTATTTTCTGAGAGAAGGAATGTTAATAATCTGAAAGCACGTATTTTGGACACTTGTCATATTTAAAATCCTGAGCATTCACAGAAAATAACATACTAGCATACATCTTAGTGAATCAAGGAAATGATCTTGTTACTATATATGTAAATAAAAGGAAAATGTTTGGTTTTGTCCATGCTTTGAAGAACTGAAATGAAAATAATTCCGGAAGTTAAAACAAAATAAGTTCGCCAAATAAAAACAAAAATAGTTTATCTTTTTTCTAATACATCCTGTATATTAAAAATAAGGAAAGAAGGGAGGCAGGGAGGGAGAGAAGGGAAGAAGGAGGAAGGAGAGAAGAAGAGAGGGAGAGAGAGGGCAAGCCCCAAAGAATATTCTGCTTTTTAGGACATTTTCAGGAAGTATACAGTTTGTCAATGATTAAACGCTACCTAAGAGTCAAAGGAGGAGAAAGACCACTATTGCAGAAACATCCAAAACCATAAATAGTATCATAATAGTTACACATCCAGCTCAGTTCTCACTCACCTATAAAGTCATGAATAATACCTTGTACATTAGAAACTATTTCATTTCATTTGATTTGCCAGGCAAAACCCTAGACTTGACACAATGACTTTAAATTTACAAATAGGCTGCAGGTTCACTGTGAGTAGACTAATACCTCAAAGTGGCAAAAGCTGGAGTTTAGTATATCTGTGTGTGAAGAGTCAGGAGGACGGAAATCCTTAATAATGCTGCACAAAATTTTAGGTCCAAATAGGAGTTGCTCCGTAGCTCCATCCAGGAATTTCAGACTACAGCAATACATATGGCCTATCTGCCATGGACAGAAGGGATTCCCTATATACTTTAAAAGAAACCATGGGACATAGGTTTTCCAGGCTTGTCTCTTGACAGAGCACCCACAGGCAAACTAGGATCTAGGGGTTACCTAGGACAAATTGTTAATTGGTTTAGATAGAGATAGAGATAAAAGTATAAATACATAGTTACAGATACACAAATACACATAAAGATATAAATACAGACATTGACCAAAACAGACATTGACATAGACCTTCTGTTGCAAGACTTTCTGCCAATAAAGCATCTTTGTTCCTCTTTGCATAGGAATCAAACATTTGTCAAGGTGTAGAATCCAGGATCTCAGGATCACAAATACAAAAGAAGGTTCAAATGTTGTGATGCTCAAAAAGACTGCTTCCATCCTACCCAACTAACATTCTTCCTGTTCAAGTCCAATAATCTTCCAATAAATGTCCTCCACCAGGCACCTTATTGAGACACTTGTAAGTACCGAAAATGCAGAAAACATACAATTGACCCTAGACCATATTTTAGGTATAAAGAAAATTATTTCAAATATAGTTCTTCTATGTTTTTGAAATTAATGTTTTAGAAATCAAATTAGCTATGCACTATTTTGGCCCATCTACTTAATTACGAAAATACCAAATACCTCTTCTAATGGACTTGTGTGGTAATATAAATTCTTAAAATAAAATTGTATATTTTTGTCCTATGAAACATAGAAATAGCTAACCACCTGGGTGATTCATAATTTAAGTATTCTGATGATAAGTGTAATATTCATAGTGGAAGACATAGAAAATAAAAACATATTATCGAGAAAGCAAAAATCACTCAGTTACTGCCTATGTATCCTTCCAATGTTACTATGTATCTGCATTTTTATACAAATATGAGATTGTACTACTAAGTTTCCCTTTATTGAATGAAATAATAGATATTTTCAGGTTATTAAATATATTCTTTTCAAATAATATTTTAATCAATGTCCATAGTCCATATTTTTCCATTATTTAAAAGCAAGGCTCTGAAGATTATTATCATAACCAATATTTTTGTACATTTTCCTTTCTTTGGACTGGTTTCTACAAACAGAATTATTTTCAAAAATTACACTTTTAAGAGTTTTACACATATTGCTAAATTTCCCTTCAGTAAATTGTTAAAACAACCAGACATTCCCATCAGTAACATATGAGTGACATTTAGCTCCCTTACAAACGCTTGCTCTAGAATATTTGTAACATTGATTTCTTTGCTCATCTCTATCCCATGGCCTCTTGCTTTCATGTTCATAACTTGAATATCAGCTAAATTTTGTCCATTTATGTTTCTCTGCTGTTAACTCCTTGGTCATTTTTATTTATCCATGTTTCAATGGAAGTGTTTATCTCTTTGTTAATGAGTGTAAGTGCTCTTTATATATAATAATTTATAGCTTTAGTCACATATACTATAAGTATTTTCCCTTGGTCATTTACCAAAATAATTCATCATGCCTGAGAACTTGGCTGATTCATCCAATGTGATAATTTTATCAAGATTTATATTTTAAACAGCTTTTACTTGTGCTGTGTGTGAGAACATATACAGGAATTCTAATAAAGTTAATAGAGAAATCTAAGATGCCAGATCCTATAAGTAAATAGAAAACAGTGTCTTATAATAATAATTATGTTGATTATAAGGACCATCAACTTTTCAACATAAAAGCACAGTTAAAAAGCTTGAGTCTCTTTTCTATGTTTTTCTCAAATAGCAGAAGTGTATGTATGCTAATGTGTGTATATTGTCAAACCAAGAATTCATCACATTCTCATATTCACCATCTCATAAGTGGTGTGACCTTCTCTCTCAGCTGAGAAGTCCAGAAATGCTTCAAAAAGGAAATGACCAGTGAATTGCTTTGAAGGATCATTTCACCATTAAGTATTAGGGAAAAGTCATCCTATGAAAAAGAAAAAAAGCATGAAAGAAAAGCATTCACTGTGGCAGTAACTAACTCTGGACCCTAAAAGAGGAAGGGCAGGTGTTGACTATTGGAAAAATTCAGTTGGAAACAAAGAATGGTCTCCTATGCAGTTATGGAGAATGTAGAGCTTACGCTGAGGGTAACTGAGGATCTGGTAAAATAGTCAACTAGAAAGTGAGACCAGACCAGGCACGGTGACTCATGCCTGTAATCCCAGCACTTTGGGAGGCTGAGGCGGGTAGATCACAAGGTCAGGAGTTCAATACCAG
>NW_012121043.1:5780304-5850388 GCF_000951035.1 Colobus angolensis palliatus | reverse complement strand
TATTTTTTTTAATTAGAGACAGGATTTCACCATGGTTGGCCAGACTGGTCTTGAACTCTTCACCTCAAGTGATTCTCCCGCCTCAGCCTTCCAAAGTGCAGAAACTACATTTTAGAATATTGTAGATTATATTATCTCTGGCCTAAAATTTGAATATATAACATTTCTTACTCATTAATGAAGTCACAGTTTGACAGTATACTGAACAATCTAAACATCTTAACTATGTGAAAATTGAAACTATCAATGATAATGAAATAGTGTATCAAGTTATCATAAGATCAAACGTTTACACAAAGTAACTTTCTTCCTGGGAATGGTCACTAGGTTTAAAACAGCAGTGACAATAATTTAAGTGAAATGTGATCCACAGGTCTCCAGAAAGCAGCTGTGCAAACAAAGGGAAGAACCTTATAGAAAACCATGGCATATTAAGAGACCTGTTGATTATACTACACGTCCAGTTCAAGATATTTTGCTTATATAAAATCAAGAACGTAGCCTCCGATGGATAATTTGGTAGGTTACAGATTGCCTTCATATTGTTTGATTCATGTTTTCCACTTAACAGAACACCCCCAGCCTACTGAAATGAAAATGATTAGATTTCAGTAATGCAGATTTTGTTCCAAATGCATTAAACTAGTTAACGCATATCCAGAACATTTCTGGATGACGGTGTATTTGATAATAGCCAAATGCTAATTATTTTAGGATAAGAATGAAATAAAGTACCTTAAAATGTCATATTTGGCTAATAGCTAGCAATGTTAAACTTCTAAATGCAGGACATTAGTTTTCTTGTTATGACAGCAAACCAAAATATTGTCATAATGACAGGAAGCATTTCAGTTTTCTGCAATTTGCTGAGTTTAAGCATTACATAACTTTTCGCTTATTGGAAAATAAGCTTTAGAACCTTTTGACGTAAACTCCTGTTAATATCTTCATCTAAATTTCGCTAGATTAGGTCATCTTTTAAGAGATCTTCAATTTTAAAGATAAATGTAATTTTTGTACCCTTTGTTTTATAATTTAAAAGTTTTTGTTTAAGCTCCAGTGTTGTTCTTTATGGGATATATCTTTAAATCATCCCAAGAAAAAGTAAACTAATTGTGAGCAGAGGTACATTAACTTTTGGTTTTTTTTTTTTTTTACCTATTCAGTATTTTTCTGTTTTAAAATGTACAAATTGAAAAATCTTTCTATGAAAAACAGCCAGGCAATATTTTCTTTTAAAAATATTATCTGTGACTGTAAAGAATTTTGTCATATATTGTTTCTAAAAATTATATTGATAGTACAAAGAAAAAATTAAAATCTACTTAGATCTTTGTATGACAAATATCTCAAATCAGGATGACTTCATTA
Source organism: Colobus angolensis palliatus (assembly GCF_000951035.1). Lineage (NCBI taxonomy): Eukaryota > Metazoa > Chordata > Mammalia > Primates > Cercopithecidae > Colobus > Colobus angolensis. Next base: position 5,849,017 of record NW_012121043.1, on the reverse strand, counting down.
CACTTTTATTATTTTTTTATTACTCTGATTTCCAAATGCTTTTACTCAGAGAAAAGTGGGGAGTGGCAAATGAAATAATATCAAAATAATAATGATAAAGACATATGGCATTTATTCAGTCCTTGCTATGTGCATTAATTCTTCTGCTACTCTGCATCAAACATTAATAACATCTTTGTGAAGAGCAATGAGCTGGCCCTGCAGTCTACACGCACTGAGTGTGTCTTCATGGTTTCTCTCTTCAAAGGTGGATAAGAAGTGTCCTTTCTGGTCTTTCCCTCTGGACATAAAAGGCCATCTAATTTCTATTTCTCTATCTTTAAAGGATAAATAACCTTCAAAACCACCATCTCCACTCCTCGACTCTCTCCTGACTGTTGCTGGCATCTGTTTTCAGTCATCCTCTACATACCTTCCAAGACTTTTCTCTTCATCTGCCTGACCTTTTCTCTTTGACCCACGTCTCTGCACCTCTTTTCGCAGTTTGCACTCCTTTTTCCCAATTCCTACTCCTAAACCTTTCTTCTTTTTCATATCAAGCTCATTGTTTTTGTTTTCTCACTTCTAATACTATCAAAAATTGCTGTCAACAATTTTAAGTATTAGAGGTAAAATCCAGATGTTTATAATGAGAAGCAGCGCCAAACACAAGACAGTTAATACAAACAATATGTTTACAAACTCCCTTGTACTGGCTAGAATATTTTTAACTCATATAACTAGACTGAGTATTGAATGTGCATAAGAAAGAAGAAAGCATTAAAATCATTAAATTTGAACACTCATACATCTGTATTATTTTCATAACTTTTTCAGACTGGAGTACCTAAGGTAGGGAATTTGGATTTTAGCATTATTCTTTAAAAGCAAACATATATTTTTATTTCAATTTTAACGCTTTCCAAGGACTAATTATTAAAGCAATTAGACTAAAATATAAAGTTTATATTGTAAAAAATTACAATGAAAATATTTCAATTTTAATTTAAAATCATAAATAATTTTTTATTACAGCCAGTCTTCTTTATATTAAGGAGCATAACAAAATTTTATAAGAACTCATTATGATCGGGAAAGGCACTGTAAAGCAGGGATCCAAGAATTGTCATATTCTGCTTTTGTTTTCAATCTAGATTAGCTAGACCAAAATTACAAGCTCAACTCCGCTGTTTTCTAGCTCTATGATCTTGGAAAGATGATTTAACTTCTGTAAGGCTCAGTTTCCTTATCTGTAAAATAAGGACAACAGTACATGTCTTAAGTTTGCTCTGAGAAATAGTTGTAAAAATGTAGATAAAGTGTTTTGTGTAGTGTTCAATAATGCATACATGATCAGTAAATTACTATTCTTATTATTGTAAAACAACTACCACTGCCTCATGTGGTACCAAGTCTAGTTATGTGGATTCCTCTTTCATAACTCTTTTCAGTCTATTTTCGTTTGGATCTTCTTGTCTATGAAAACCTATACTGGCATCCCTTTGTTATGTAATTGTGAGGAGAAAAAAATATTGAGATGTATTTGATAAAAATTTCAAGCTAGGTGCAGTGGTTTGTGCTTGTGATCCCAGCTGTTTTGGGAAATGGAGGCAGGAGCATCACTTGAGGCCAGGAGTTGGAGACCAGCCTGAACAACCTAGTGAGACCCTGTCTCTAAAAAGAAAAAATTAAAAAAAAAAAAAATCATAGGCCAAATAGAAATTGATGGTACTTAATTAGTGTTTGTGTGTATGTGTGTCTTATATATTGAAATTATACACACACACGAATTCTAAGCTAGCATGACAAACAAACATGAGATAAATAGATTTTGGCCTTCTAAATCTGATATTCCTTTAATGTAAAGCTCTTCATTTTTTAAAGTTTCTCAAAAACTATAAATTTTTTTAAAACCTCCCAAATTACTTTTTTTAAAGTTTGTCTAAACTTTGCTTCTGTTTTTAAGTAAGACAGTCCTTTTTCTCTGGGATCTCTATCGTATTTTATAAAAATGGTTACAAGAAGCTAAACTCCAGCTGGAGAAAAAGTCTGTAAAACATAGACACTCATATTTCATTGTGCTTAGTTTCTTAAAGAATGAATTTGGATAAAAATATAAGGTGCATGTATAAACAGTCAGTTTAGGATGAATAAAAAAGGAAGACTTTACATCTAAATCAAAACTAATATATCTAGATATGGCATGAAAATTTCACACTAAGTCTAACAAAATTCTACCTAACTACAGAAGGAAAAAAATGTATTCTCTGTCTAAAAGATTGCCTTCTAATTTATATCATATTTTCAAAATGCATAAAAATGTTCAATAAAATACCAAGCTATTGAAACTGAAGACTCTGATAAGAAAACAACTCTACATTTAAGTATTTAATGCAACATACAATCAATCATGGAAATGTACTGTATAACTTTTTTATTGCCTTTTTTTTTCATGGTACAACAGCTGAAGGAAGGCATAACCTCAAAATCAGTTAATGTAGGAAACTGAGAAATATATTCAATTTAATCCCTATATTTCTTTATTTTTCTTCCCGCAGTAATAAAACTTTTTTCTCTGGAAAGCTATATTATTTGAGTAGAAATGTGGAGTAGGCAAGTTTCAGATGCACTTTTCTTCCAAACCCAGACCCTGAATAACAACAAACTTTAATCATTTTCTTGGCAACAGTTAAAAAACAAGCAAATATACCTTAGAAAGGAGAAACAGGTTTACACCTTTCTGATGTGAAGTGATTAGTTAATAGGAGTTACTTTTGCTAATATAGAATACTATTCCTTCCCTAAAGGACTCATCAACTTCTCCAGGCAACACCTAGTTAAATTAGCCACTTATTAAATTGTACTATCGTTTTAATTCACCTCTGAACTCTTTGAACAGGTTATTAAATGAAGCAGCCAAAGTTTCCTTTTGCACCTGCAAATAACATTTGAACCTACAATTAAGGATCATTTCCTCTTTTTGGAAATTCTAATAATGGCATTAAAACAGAGTGTAATATTTTTATCTGCATCTGGTCAGACTATTTCCTGGCATTTGTGATGAGGTAACCGGATGAATGTATTAAAATGCTACAGAAAGATGCTGAGATAATCTCTCGATGACTTCAGAAATGCAGGCAACTTCTAGACACTGGAGTATACAAGGATGTAAACAGACCAAACACCTCAAAAGTCACTTTAAGGTGGAAAAAAAAAAAAACAAACGTTAATTTCTACATGAAAACAAAAACAATACTGATGTTTAATTTGGATGAAATACATTTAAGAAAATATTATTTCTAGTACTCTTGGAGTTGATTATCCAAAAAGTACTTTTTCCTTTTCCAAAAAGTTTTAAACCATTTAAGACAATGTACCTTTCCCGAAACAGTTGCATATCCTTTTCTCATATCCTTTCCTATATCTATTCTTTGGAGAAGTTCCCATTTTTTATCTGCCAGAGTTCTAGACACTTCCAAAGGCTTTCCCACATAACTCCTCTTTGAAACCTAAAGATTATATTTCATATACGTATTAATCTATAATAAGCTATTGCATGTTACTAATTACTCAATTTGTGTGGTTACTCAACTATTTTTAAATTATTCTAAAAAAACTCTTTTCTAACTACAAAAAAATAGTTCTACATTTTGTCATTTTCTAGAAAAGTCCTTTGCCACTAACAATCTCTGCATTTGTATCCCTAAATTAAAAATGCAAAATACATGGTAAAATATTTATAAGACACTTTTATAAATTTTCAATACCATTGTATATTTTATAGCATAAAATATTTAACATATTTTACAAATTCTAGAGCCAGAAGAAATCTCAAATATTTAGTTTAAACTTGCCATCTGTGGATGGGGAAACGGAGTCCCCAAATAAAGAAGCATCTTGTCTAAGATTACACAGCCAGTTAATGGAATGAAGTTCTCCCGGGATTGTCCTGGTTTAATTATAGTGAGCCTGTTCTCTCTCAAAACTATCTCAGTTTGGAAAATAAACCATTAGCTCATCCTAGTTGATGTGCCTACTCAAGTGTAAACTGGAGGTCAGCTTCCAGTTTAGAACTTTTTCTCCTCGTCTCCTCAAAACAAAATCTTTTAAAGTACTGAATCCTAGTCCCTATGCAATTACTGGTACAGATAACTCTTGGATTATCTTTTTTGTTTTGTTTTTGTTTTTGTTTTTCTGAGACCCAGTCTCTGTCACTAGGCTGGAGTGCTGTGGCGCGATCTCGGCTCATGGCAACCTCGACTCCCTGGTTCAAACAATTCTCCTGCCTCAGCCTCAGCCTCAGCCTCCTGAGTAGCTGGCAATAAAAATCATAATTTACATTATGATTTTAGAAAGTTGTTGCAAATCTCTAGCTGTAAAGTAGAGTAGAATCAACAAGAAAATGGATTTGTGAATTAGTAAGATTTGAGGTTGAAATAAAGTCTCTGCCCTTTATTGAATGTTTTGAACAATTTTTTCAGCCTTTGTAGATTCCTTTCCAGATTTCTCCTTTGTAATCTAGGATAAGAGAGAATTCAGTATTGTTATGAGGATAAGTAAAAATTAACATATTTAACTCTGTAAATATTAAATGTTACTGAAATTGGTAATAATAAATGAATAATGATGGTGGGAGTAGGAATGGAAAAGCAGAAATAAATTGTGAGAGACACTACAGAGATACCCTATCCAACTAGGACTCCTGAATAAAACACCTGTTTTTAGCGCTGGGCTGAGCTAGATGAACAATCAGTCCTTAATGACGGTAATTAAATTTCATTTGCTTTCATGCCAAGATTTTTTTAACTAGTATTTCTTATTTTAGGAAATAATTATGACTTGGAAAAAACGTTGCTGATTTGTGTTTTACAAATATATAGTAGGCATACAACATGAGATCAGATTAAAAGTGTTTGAGAATAGTTTTACAATAATATGATTGAAGAGTCCCTTCTTGGTCTATAATCATAATAAAGGTATTGTACCATATTCTACTTACTGCTCAACTTCAGTCAAACTTAAAATATAGTCACTTTCATTTAACTGAGGGCAGTATGCCATGAATTCTGAAACATCTGCCACAAATTAAGCAGGACCATTAATGGGATTTGAATTTGGTCTAACTCTGTTAATGGCCCTCCAGTAAGATAAATTCTTAGGTACCTTCAAAGTAGGTTGAGACTGTGGAAGGGGTAGACAGATAGTTGGCTGCAGATGCTAGCATCGTTAGTATTATGTTAGTCAGACACCAGTGTAATAATGAAAATGTACATAAGTGTGAAAAACTACACTGGCATTGACTTAAAATTTTGAGACAGCAGTTACGGCCTGATAATGAAAAGACAACAATTTTTTTCTGTAATTAATAGTGCATTTGTTGATTTAAGCAGTAGATTTCAGAAAACACCTATTAGAATTTCAAGCATATTGGACTTTATTTTAACCCGGAATAAATTTTTCCTAGTCATGAACACTAAGAATTTTGACTAGAAGACAATGTTGCTCACATTTTTCTATTAAAAATTCAGTAAACACACATATATACAATTATAAACAGATTTTCCCCCAAATTTTAAATACTGGCCATTTTAGGAAGCTGATTAAGATTTTCAGTTTAGCAACAGTATGAATACGATCAACTCGAGTTTGTTTGTGTTCTTGTGGCTGCAATGCAATTGGTAACTATCCAGCAAACTCAATGTCCACCAAAATTTTACATGCTATCAGGATCATATGAAGATTTTCCTTCTTCCTGAATAATCAGATAACATTTGCTGGAGCTATAGCTCATCAGCTTCAAACAGTCCAGTGCTGTTTTAATTATTTTAATTATGAACTTATGCAGTATTTCTTTCCTTTTGTATTTTAATTAAATTTAGATTTTGTTTGAATTTCATGAAAAGATTATGTTTAATGAAAAAGACATCCTGTTAGCATGATATAACTCAACCATCAGTTTGACTAAGGAATATGGCCAGAAGTGCCTTATAGGATCAAAAGACATTTCTTCCAAAAAAAATTAATTTATATTGCCTTTCAATACATATCAGCTTCTCTGAATCCTAAAATTATCTTGGTAGTATGTCAATCAACCTGTTCTATTCTGAAATCTCCCTTAATGACTTTGATTTTTAAATTTCATTTAATTCAGCATTACAGTGCAGAAAAATTGATTAACCTTTCATTCTTTCAAATATGTTACCACTTAAAATTCACAAAATATTCAGTAATGCATATTATATGAAGTGTTTATAATGTTTAAAATATTATGTATTTCACCTTGTTAATTTGAATAAAGTGATTCAGGTAAAGAACGTCATACAGTAAATATGACTGTCTTTTCTTCCTTCTCTTGCATTATGACTGTCTCTTCTCCTTTCTCTTGCATTCTTTTCCCTTCTCTTCTCTGCAATTTGTTTTCTTCCTGTCTTTCTCTTTACTCTTTTCCTGAAATATATATATTGCATACATAGTGTGCATTATATACATAATGCATATATAATGCACATTAAAATTTATCTCAAAATGTCTTTCATTAATCACAAGTTTAAAAATATTCTGCTGATTCAGATCTATAATCTGTAAGAACCAGATCTTCTTATTTAGCTATTTAGCTAAGAGAATACCCATATTAAGTTACTACAAATCCTCACCATGTAACAATGATTCTGTTTAACTTTGAGCTGTGTTCATTTTGTACTATATATGCCATGAGAATGTTCAGTTAGGATATTTTTAAAAGCTACAAGTAATAGAAAAGAGGAAATACATCATATAGCTTTCAATCCAGGAAGATGGTGGTTTAAGTGAAGATAACCTCTGAATTCCCTTCTCCATAAACCTGTGTATTGGCTCTGCCTTCGTCTTCACTCTGGCTTTATCCTCAGTTTGGCAGATAGATAACTGTAGAAATTCTTAGAATATCATATGGACACACATGGAAACATTCAGAGACGATCAAGAGACCATTTTCTTCTTGGGCCTCTTTCTTAAGAATAATTAAATTTTTCTCAGAAGCCCACCAGTGAGCTTCTTCTCATATTTTCCTGGCCGTAATCAGTTCATTTGCCCATTCCTTAATGAATTTCTATGAAGAGTGCTGAGACGATGAAAACAAGTAAATATTCAACTTCCAACCCAGGGAGAGGGGGACAAAATGGGTATCCCCAGAGGCATCTGGGAACACGGGGGAGGAATGGATACTTCAACAGTATGGGGGATATTTGACAATTTACATTTAGAAACTAGGAAATGGGATGGAATGGTATTTGTAGGCAAAGAACAGAACCTGCTTGGTATTTTGCTTTCTCATGTGAACCCTCTTGCCATCACCCTTCAAAGAGCCTGGATTTGTCCTCCTAGGCCACATCTGACATGGGACTAAGGAGCTCTAAGAGCCTTTGGTGGGGCAGGGGAGAGGGAAGCTTGGTGATAAATGATGATACAATTTGCCTTAGGTATTGAGCTTTTTAAATTATCATCGCTCAGCCTTGGGATCTCTTTTTGACAATATGGCAATCCATCAGGACCTTTATCAGTCTTGTGGTCTTCCCCTAGTTCCAAGAGCTGGTACCAGGGATCAAAGTAATTATCATAGCTTTGAATCTTAAAATGTCCATGCCCCACCAGACAGATAATTCTGTGAGCGGCTTCTGTTTCTGACCATCCTGACTCTACTTTGAAATAACTGTTAAAGTAGCATTGGGTGGGGAAACCATAAGTGCAACCTGCTTTGCATTACAGCTGGTTTTCATAGCAACTCTGATTTTTGTTTTGTTTTGGTTTGGATTTTTTCTGGGAAGAGACTGATTAAGAGAAGATGCTTGGTCGAGGACTAGGAATTTAGGGTTGTTTGCTTTTGGTTTTGTTTTTGTTCTCTAGCTAAGTTTCCTATTTCTCTGCCTTTGCCTGACCTAACTTTAGCACGGAATTCAGCTGTCTCCATTTTGGCAGACTGGTGGACGCGAAGTTAGCTCAGATGTAGACAACGGGTAGAAAGATCCTCTCTCAGGACAAATATTCTATTTTTTCTGCATTTAGATGGACCACCTCATTTAATCTCTTTACCAGACCTACTAAAGACTGAAAGATACTAATACACCATAATACTCTACTTTTGTTTTCTGCTCCAGTATTGGTAGACAGGTAGTTTGTATAGCCAAATGCAGCAGGAAACCATGTAGTCAAATAGTTCTTGTCACTTTGTGATGGCCATCAACTTCTACATTGCAAACAAAGGATCCTTACCACCTAATCTCCTCCATGCTCCCAAGTCTACATTTTAGGTCTGTTATTTGGAACATCTCATTTTTTGACCTAAATTTTGTTCCTGTTGAGATATTTTTGGCTTGAAATAACAAGAAATCTGAACTCAAAAATGACTCAAAAATACAAACTTTTTTTAACAGCATGATGTATAAGTTCTAGACATGATTGATTGACCAGTCCTGATCACAAACTAAGATTTTGCACTAAACTAATCCACAGGAACTGGAGAGTACCCCTTCCAGTGGAGACAGCAACAGCAGAAGCAACAATTTCTGTGGGCAGAGGCAACATCTATAAGTTATCAAGATCAGCATCCAAGCCTAGCAGAGGCAGTGGTACAGGATGTGTCTGTCTGTTTTTAGCAACAGAAAGCACAACATCCCCAAGGGAGAAGTTCTGTGATATTTTCACTGTGATGCTAGCTGCAGCCAAGGCTCCTTTATTCTTGATGCTTTTCCAATTCTAGTTCTGCTGCCTTTTCAGAAATCAATAAATTTATTTCCTGCTCAAATCAATGTATTTTACTTGCTTGCAACCAAGAATAAGACCCTAAAGTTTTACTATTTAAATTTGACTTTCATACGGAGCTAAATCATAAAAACAGAAAAACTAAACACGTCAAAATTAACTAGATATTGAGACAGAACTTATGTGTACAAAACACATAAGAAGTAACAAAAATGGTTAGTTAAAAATCAAAACTATCTCAGGTTAAAAATATTGCAGATAATATTTAAAACAACTTAGCAATTGAAATTAAATATCGGCCGGGTGCGGTGGCTCAAGCCTGTAATCCCAGCACTTTGGGAGGCCGAGACGGGCGGATCACGAGGTCAGGAGATCGAGACCATCCTGGCTAACACGGTGAAACCCCGTCTCTACTAAAAAATACAAAAAACTAGCCGGGCGTGGTGGCGGCGCCTGTAGTCCCAGCTACTCGGGAGGCTGAGGCAGGAGAATGGCGTGAACCCGGGAGGCGGAGCTTGCAGTGAGCTGAGATCCGGCCACTGCTCGCCAGCCTGGGCGACAGAGCGAGACTCCGTCTCAAAAAAAAAAAGAAATTAAATATCACCTAAAAATTATCTTTGCTATATATAGAATGTACAAATCTAAAAGAAAACCGTACAACTAAATAATAGAAAAAATAGAACAAAGGCATGAACAGCAATTAAAAGAATGCAATTTTAAAATTACTTATTAACTAGGGATCAGTAAGTAATAAAATGAAAAAGTGACCACTAAATTTAAAAAACATAAAAGCAATCTTTTACCATTATAAGTTTAACAAATTGACCTTTTCAAAATAATATTCATTTCTCATGAAGGTCGGTCTGAAAAGACCAAATCTTTATAATCTGGGATAATAGTATAATTCAGTATGCAACTTTTAAAATATTGTCTAGCCAATACATACAGCCTGAAATTTGTTTATACTCAGATTCATTCTGCTTTCAGGTGTTAGAATTAATCAAAAAGATGAGGATAAAGATATATGAGCTGTGAACCAGAACTCTTATTCTTAATAGTATTAAAGTTTTGGAAGCAACCTAAATATGTAATGGCCAGGGAATCACTGAATCCAAGCTCATTTACAGGATGTATATTATAATATTATACCATTAATTATTATAATATTATAATACTATTAAGATAGTACCATATAACAATATTATAATCCCATTTTTTAAATTATTGGTCAGATTTCAAGACAGTTTATTTTTTACTTTAACTGCTTTTATTCCTAAATGAGTTTGTATGTATTTTGAAAATATGTATTCAATTGTTTTTATCGCTATTTTGTTGTATATAAAGTTTGCAGCATGTTTTGATATACTTATCTTCATACATATATGCATAGTGAAGTGATTACTACAGTTAAGCAAGTTAACAGTTGCTTAACATATAGTTGCCCCTCCTTTTTGTGTTAGGAAAGGTACCTAAAACATACTCTCTTGGCAAATTACCAGTATACAAAATTACTAAATATAGTCTTCATGTTGTACATTAGAGCGTTTATGCAACAGATTTCAGATAGACGATAGACTTCCAATTTTTATTTCTGCTTACATGTATTATATATGTAATAACTATTTTTGAGTGAAATCGATATCAGCTGATATATGGAATTAAATAATTACTGAAACTTAGATAGCTGTTTATAATTAAAATTATTTCCTAAAAATTCCTTTCATTAAAACAATTGTGAAAATATTAACTGGTTGGTGTTACTAGGATGTACTTCTTAATTATTCATTTGATAAATGAGCGTAGTTCAATTTTTCTACAAAAATAACATAGTAAGCAATCTCATAAAAATGAAAAGCCATCTTAAGTGTCTAAAAAACAACTTGAATAAAAATACAGACATTTTAAAGAAACTGAAACAGAAATGTTTGAATACAATCAAAATATCTTATAAAAATAACATCGTTTTACAGGAAAAAACAACATTACATAATGGGAAAATGACTTGAGCCTTATCTGTTATAAATCAAAAAGCATTTCACATAAATTTAGACTAACAGTTGGACTTCTTCTTTTTCCTGATTCATATAATCAATACATAGTTGCTTAATTTTTCTAAAAGTATGCCACATTTTTACTTGCTTCAGTTTGGGAATATTTTTTACATCTTTATCTTTTCCAGGAGTTCAAATTGGTTTTCTTTTTTTTGTTACTGTTGGCAGAAGACCTGTGCCCACAACTCATCAATAATTTCTAGGTTCTTATCTATGTAATTTATGTAATAAATAAATTAATATTTTTATTAATTTAATAAACTTAACCAAAAATATTAACCAAACTTCATATTTTTTAATAAGTTAGTCTTCTTTATTTTATTTCCATAGTTTATTGGGGAGCAGGTAATGTTTGGTTACATGAGTAAGTTCCTTAGTGGTGATTTGCAAGATTTTGGTGCACCCATCAGCTGGGTAGTATATGCTGTACACTATTTATAGTCTTTTATCCCTCACCCGCTTCCAGCCTATTCCCCACGAATCCCCAAAGTGCCATTCTTATGCCTTTGCATCCTCATAGCTTAGCTCCCACCTATGAGTGAGGACATACAATATATGGTTTTCCATTCCTGAGTTACCTCGCTTAGAATAATAGTCTCCATTATCTTTTTTTTTAAAGACTATCAAGTGCAGTATTGAGAAGGGAAAGAAAAAAGAGGGAGCTCAATCTGTAACTGACTGTGAACAATTAACTGAGACAATTCACTACCTTCAGACCAGCCCCAAACTTAATAGTCTAACTTGAACCAATTCCTTACAACCTTCTGTATTTGCTGTTATCCTGGAATTTATTTTTTTATATTCCAGGATTTCTTCCACTAACTGTGAAGTTCAATTGTTCATTTATCTCAAATTTTATGTTGCTTTAGTAGGATGCATCTTAAAATAACTTCCCAAAATTTTGAAGTCTTAGCTTTATTATCTTGTACCATTTAGTATTGCTAATGTGAAGTCTAAACAGACTTTAAATAAAGTCATCCCTATATCTAGAAGAAAGCTCATTTTTTTTTCTTGAAGTTTTTGGATTTTCTCTTAATCCTTGAAGATCTGCAATGTCACCATTTCAGTGAATGGGGTGTATGTGGATGAGGAAGGAGGCAGGATAGTGTGTACATGTGTAAGGTTTATTCTTTCATGTTGTTTTTGAACATTATTGCTACTACTTCATTTCTTTAGTTGTTCCTTTGCATTAGATTGACTCTTCTAAAAATCTGAAAATTTATCTTATGTTTACTTTCCTCTTCTAGCTTTATTTTCTCCTTCTAAAATTTTTGCTAGCCTGATATTGGATACTCTATAACTGGTCTCCAGATTGCTTACATTTTCTCGTTTTCCATTTCTTTGTCTGATCAGAATGCTGGTAAATATTCTCAAATTGATGAATTTATCCTATGGATGAGTAATAGATTTTTCAGCCCTCCTACTGAATATGACTCTTCAGCAACTTCCATGTTAACTTTAGGAGCATTATCGTGTTATATGTATAACATATATAATGAAAATGTATAAATGCACATATATATTTGTATTTTATACAATAAGATAAGCAGCAGAAAAGGCTATTTATATCATACACATATGTACATATAGACTTGATAGGATATTCCACCTGTAGAACAAGAAAATGGCAGTCTTTTCTTGTTCTATAGATGCAACATCCTATCAAACCTTCCTTTCAAGAATAATTAACAATATTTAGAAAGTACAATGCTGAATAATGAAGAGTCCTTCCATCCTTGGTTGAGACATTCGTCATGCATGTAAAGCAATAGCCAAGAAAGATGTCAAGCTGCCACCTATTATTTAAAAGGTCTTAAAAAATGCACCTACTCAGGCAAGAGTTTAGAGATCAATTTAGAAGAATACCAAGATCTAAAGGGTTTCACATATTTCTTGACATCATCAATAAAGACTTCCTGGAAAAGCTGTAATCCAGGCCCATCTGATAATGAAAGGTATAGAGAACATAGCCTCGTTCAGATAGCCAGCTCTTTAGCTAGTCTGAATATCAAGTAATTTTGAGGTTTACAAATGATGAATTTTCTGCCCTAAATTAAAGTCTGTGTAGACCAAGTTAGAGAGATTAAAAAGCAGAACCTGAGATAAGATTTGGGACAGAGAAGAGCAACAAAATTGTAAAAAGGGAAACTTCTCCCAGGTACCTCCCCGGCATCCTGTTGGATGTGCTATGGGGCACTGGCTGCCTAATAAAGTAAATAACACCCATATGAAAACCCATTTCTGGGAAAGAGCCTGGAGGCAAATAACCCAGTCTCATCTCCTAGCTCATTGCGTAGCAGGCAGAAGATAAAAGAAGTGAAGGGAAATGCAATGACCAAAGTACCAAGACTCACGCTGGAAATGGTGGAAACCTTCTAGATTGGAGAACCATATTTGGACATGAACTGTGGTATTGGTTAATAGCCATTGGGCTATAATATCCAAGAATACAAGTAAATCAATAGCTTACTGAGATTGTTAAAAGAATTGTGTTACCAATGAAACCCCATATCTAATATCAAGGGCCAATATTTACTAAAATTTTAACAGATGCTCTGACCCAAAGGGAAATAAACTGGACCATACTTATTTCAAAGAAGTTAATAGTTTCAGAAATCACTTAAATGCACATAAATATTACAAATCTCTGTAGATATCATTAGTCAATTATTATGTGCCAATTAACTTAGAAAAATAAATGCAAGTAAGGAATGGAAACGAGTTAGGAACATCTAGTCTAATTCTCATGTCTTACAAATGAAGATGCTATGTCTTATTTGGTTATCTTCCTTACGAAAGAACATGCAGCTACTAAACAGATGCATATTCAGCCCTTGAACTGTTTTTTTGATATCCAGTATAGTTTTAGACCATGCTATTTCTAATAAATCCATACTTTCTCCTCTCGTTACCTATATGGCCTACAACTAGATATCATGAGAACTCACTCACTATCACAAGAACAGCATGAGGGCAAATGCCCTCATGATTAAATTACCTCCAACTGAGTCCCTCCCACCATATGTGGGGATTATGGGAACTACAATTCAAGGTAAGATCTGGGTGGGGACACAGAGCCAAACCATATCATTCTGCCCCGGCCCCTCCCAAATCTCATGTCCTCACATTTTAAAACACAATCATGCCCTTTTAACAGTCCCCCAAAGTCCTAACTCATTCCAGCATTAACCCAAAACTCCAAGTCCAAAGTCTCTTCTGAGACAAGGCAAGTCCCTTCTACCTATGAGCCTGTAAAATCAAAAGCAAGTTAAATGCTTCCTAGATACATTGCAGGTAAAGGTATTGGATAAATACAGTCATTCCACAAGGGACAAAATTGCTAAAACAAAGGGGCTACAGGACCCATGCAAGTTTAAAATCCAGCAAGGCAGCCAAATCTTAAAGCTCTGAAATGATCTCCTTTGACTCCATATCTCACATCCAGGGCATGCTGAGGCAAAAGATGTGTTCCCATGGCCTTGGGCAGCTCTACCCCTGTGGCTTTGCAACCCATAGCCCTCCTTCTGGCTACTTTTACAGCTGACAGTGAGTGTCTGCAGCTTTTCCAGGCACGTGGTGCAAGCTGTCAGTGGATATACCATTCTGGGGTCTACAGGATGGTGGCCCTCCTCTCACAGCTCCACTACGTAGTGACCAAGTGGGTACTCTGTGTGGAAGCTCTGACCCCAGATTTCTCTTCTACATTGCCCTAGCAGAGGTTCTCCATAAGGGCTCTACTCCTGCAGCAAACTTCTGCCTGGACATAGAAGTGTATACCAGATGTCCTCTGAAATCTAGGTGGAGGTTCCCAAACCTCAGTTATTGACTTCCATGCACCCATAGGCCCAATGCCACGTGGAAGGCACCAAGGCTTGAGGCTTGAACCTGCTGAAGCAATGGCCTGAGCTGTACATTGGTCCATTTTAGTCACCGCTGGGACACAGGGGACCAAGTCTCAAGACTGCACAAAGCAGCAGAGCCCTAGGCCTGGCCCATGAAACTATTTTTACCTCCTATGCCCCCAGGCCTGTGATGGGAGGGGCTGCCATAAAAGTCTCTGATATGCTCTAGAGACATTTTCCCTATTGTCTTGGTGACTGACATTTGGCTCCTTATTACTTATGCAAATTTCTGCAGCCAGCTTGAATATCGCCTCAGAAAATGGATTTTTCTTTCCTATTGCATTGTCAGGCTGCAAATTTTCCAGACTTTTTACTCTACTTCCACTTGAATGCCTTGCTGCTTAGAAATTGCTTCTGCCGGATATCCTAAATCATCTCTCTTGAGTTCAAATTTCCACAGATCTCTAGGGCAAGAGCAATCTCTTTGCTAAAGCATAACCGGAGTCACCTTTGCTCCAGTTTCCAACAAGTTCTTCATTTCCATCTGAGACCACCTCAGCCTAGATTTCATTGTCCATATCACTATCTGCATTTTGGTCAAAGCCATTCAACAAGTCTCTAAGAAGTTCCACACTTTTCCACATCTTTCTGTCTTCTAAGCCCTCCAAGTCTCTAGGAATTTCCCAACGTTCCCACATTTTTCTGTCTTCTTCTGAACCCTCCACACTGATCCAATCTCTGCCTGCTACCCAGTTCCAAAGTTGCTTCCATACTTTCCAGTATCTATACAGTAGTGCCCCACTCTCTGTGGTACCAATTTACTCCATTAGTCTATTCTCACATTGCTAATAAAGAAATACCTGAGATTGGGTAATGTATAAAGGAAAGAACTTTAACTGAGTAACAGTTCCATAGAACTGGGGAGGCCTCAGGACACTTACAATCATGGCGAAGGCAAAGCAAACTCATCCTTCCTCACATGATGGCAGGAAGGAGAGCTGCTGAGCAAAAGGGGGAAAAGTACCTTATAAAACCACCAGATCTCACTATCACAAGAACAACATGAAGGTAATTGTCCCCATGATTAAATTACCTCCCACTAGGTCTCTCCCACAACATGTGGATATTATGGGGACTACAATTCAAGGTGAGATTTGGGTACGAACACAGAGCCAAGCCATAACAGGGCTAGTGCATTATAAGCGTGGGAATTACTTTGTTAAAATACAGATTCTGATTCAGTAAGGGTGGAGAAGGACCTAAAAGTCTGCATTTTTATCTAGCACCTACTTGCTATTGATTGCTAGTCCTTGGATCACCTATTAACTACAAAGGCTATGGAATATTTATTCTTCCTTATATCTAAACAGACACTTGCCATGGACCATTAGAATGTCACTTTTAACTCTTGGCACTAAGGCAATATTTAATAAATTACAATGTCTAACAAATACTCCAGTAGCCTTATATCAAAAAAGCATAAACAAGTTTTTAAATATTCATGGTTTTCATAATTTTGTGTAAATATCAAAAATAAGGTTTTACAAATTCTTTTGTGTTTTTTAATTTTTGTGGCAAAAACTATTTTTACTTAAAATGGGCATTTGTTATGTGAAAATATTTAGAATGCTTACCATGAAACTGTAGCTGATATATTCTTGTTCCTTTGCAGCAACTAGCAAATTGCCACAAATTATGTATGTAAAATAAATGAAATTTTAGTGAATTCCTCACTTGACTTCCCACGATTTCAGCTTCTTCACTGGGTAAAATCAAGACTCTTAAACCTTGCCTACTACTGCCAACAATATCTAGCATAATACAAAGAATGTGAATACGAGGATCAGAAAACTTGTTTGGAGTTCTACCAAATAATCTTGGTGGAAAAGCACACTCTTCATAAATGACATAAGGAATGTGTCAAAATATGTCAATATTTTTGTATAACTAAAAGTTATACCAATGCTTATTACTTGCTACCACTAATACTGCTCCCACTACTACCACTTGTATTACTACCATTTTATAGATAGTAATAAATGTTCATTATGTCTGGGCATTTACACTATTTAACACAGAATTATTGCAGGGCAAAGATATTTTCCTTAGTCAAGTTTGTATATTAGTTATACAATTGACAAGAAAACAGAATTCACCAAATAAAGTCCATCTCAATTTATATTTAAGCTATGATAGTAGAGATATAAATATTTAAAAATAGAATTTAAAGGATTAAAGTATAACATGTTAACTAAAACTGATATTTATTTTTGTTACTCTTATGTAGGTTTGCAAAAGTCTTAACTTCTGAAAAGGAAGAGTACAATTTGGTTTGTTTTTAAAGCATCCTGATGCAAGAAAGAGAAGCATGACTTATCCAGAATACTAAATGTCACAGAGAGCTAACTACAATCTATTTAAACAACATTTACAAAATATTTTCAAATATAAGTCAACCATATTATTTATATTGTAATATAGTTGTTGCTCTGCTCTAGAAAATGTGATTTTTCTGATTATGATTGTGTTGTATACAATTTTTCTGAATTAATTACATAATAGTTAAGATTATTTATAAGAATAATTTTAGAAAAAACTAGAGTAACATTTCTAAAATGATATGTTAATGATGGGACTCATCTATTCTATACAAATTTTCATAAGTTTCTGTTTGTACTTCTAGATTTATTCCAAAAAGAAATTAAACGAACATGAGTTTGAAACCAAAATCTGCAGTTATGTCAACCTCTTTAGATTCATTCCTTAAGCTGTAAATATTATTCAATTCTCCATTAATAACCTGTTTCTTAAAATATTACATAACCACTCAGGTTTATATCATAAGATTTTCACATTCAAAAGAAGAAAAAAAAGCTTTGTTAAAGGTTGCGACTGGAAATAATTTATAAAGGCATGTCTGGTAAACTGGCAGACATTACTTTTTCACACACCAAATGTTGTAAGCCATCTTCTGAAATTGTTTGTTCCTAAATTTACCTTCCTTCACTAACAAGAGCTGAATTGTAGATACCAGCACTTGATGGTGACTTCTTACAGACATAGAAATCTTTCCATGTAAAAACTGATGACAGAGCCTGGCACACTTTGCAGTAATTGTATTAAGGAAATGATTAATTTTTTTTAAGGTTTTTAAAGCATTTATTGTTATAAATTTTTAGTACTTATTTAAAACTATCTGTTTCTCCCAAATACCGTGTCTCTTTTGAGTTGCCCTCAGACAACTTCATAAAGAATAAAATATTGTTGTACAACATCACATTATACTGGACCTTGAAACTACCTTCCTTCTACAGCAGATCTTGATTCAAGCTCCTCAATAACATGCAAAAAGGTAACTAGAGTTGTTTCTATAGAATACATCACATGAATACATAAACCAACTAATGCTATGCCAATTTAACACGAGAAAAATAAATATTTTTTCAGAGCACAACTCTCCTACAAAGACTGTGAGTTCATTTAGCAGACACACATTTATTCAACTAAGCATGGAGTTTATTTCATAGGAAAAATTAGGCCTGAAACTGAGTTTAGAAGTAGGGACAAGCAAGAGTTGAGATTCCTTGTCATTGTCCTTCATTGTCCATATCACAATCAGCATTTCAGTCAAAGCCATTGCCTGAATACCAGATGAGAAATAATTTAAAGGAAGAGTTGGGCAAGTATATCAGAGTTGAAATACGGAGAGAAGAACCGTCAAGATGGTGACAGGAGCCAGGTTTGTGTAGCCCAACTTTTTATGTCTCCTATATGAAGTAGACAAAAGGGTTTTAGAGATTTCTAGTACGTGACTTTTAAGTTTGCTCATTTTTTGCTGGAAACATTGTATGCAATCCCTTTCCCTGGGATTACTTCACCAAGATGCTGGTCAGGTTAAAACTCACTTGAAATATCCCAGTAGGAAATTAATCGTGTTGCTACTCTTCCACATTCTGCAAAAACAAAATCCACCTTCTATATAAACTGCCTCCTTTTTTCAAGTGGCACTTGAAACATCATTTTCTTTGGGGGAGAGGAAACAAAGAGTACAAGGTAAGAGTGGGGACTGGAGGACCAGACTCATGTTCAGCTCCCCAGGCATGGAAACTTGATCAGGTTTTCTTTACATATTAGTGCTTCAAATTCCTCATCTATGAAATGGGCTTTTTCCATGCTACAAGGACCTGTTGTGCTACTGGAGTCCATTTCATCTACTCCTTGCTCCCAGACATAGCTCCCTGATCTGTCCCATAGCTTCCAAAGTCCATGCAATGAGACAGAGGAGATTTCTAACTCCTTGCAATCTTGATGCTTCCTTGATCACAACTTGTAAAAGACTAGAAAAACAGGAGGGAGAAAAAAAGTGTACCCAGCAGTCTCCTTTTCTTCTGCTCCTTAATATAGAGGATCACTTTCTCTATTCTACCTGTACAAACATCAATCGTGTCTTTATGTTTACATTTCCTGTGAATATTGCATTATCTGTTACATAGGGACAATGAATGAAAAAATAAATAAATGAAGATGTTCATCAACTTATCACAACTTATTACCAGCAGTTCTGTTAGGATTGCTCAACTGGTGTCAGAAAAATAGAAATCTGGACCTAACATCTAAGAAAATTTCCAACACTGTGACACTGTAACTTGAGCACCTCGCAAGTATTCCATGTTGGACAGCATCATAGATTCTCACCAGGCTTCTTCAGGGATCAGGAGGATGAGAACTTAAATAGGTTATCTCAAAAATTCTGTTATCTTCTTCAAAATTCATTTTTTCAGAAAGCAATAATCTCAATTACAAAAAAACTAAAATAGACTAAAACTGTATACAGTAATGTGAAATCACATTTCTGTTTTTAGAGAAAAAACAAGAAAGTAAGATTAGAAAACGAAGACATAATAAGAAAAAAGTAAATATTTTTAAAGGGAACAGGATTCATTCTATAAAAAGGAAATGAGGAGGTAAAACAGAGAACCTCTGCTCACTACGGCTTCCAGTAATTCACTCACTTTGTGTTTCTATTAGGAGAGTGAAAAGAAACCTACTCATTGAAGAAATTTTCAAATTGACGATGAAACTATGCTGTCAGAAAGGCTAAAAGCTTAGTCACATGTGCCTCCTCTTATTCAGTGTCGTTTCTGTAGTAAACTGTATTAATACCCTACAACAGAAAACTGAGATACAACTCATAATTGTTTTGAACCACAAGTGTTAGACTTGAGATTCTTACTCAAATTCTAAAATTTTTTCTGTGGGTGGTATCTTAAAACTCAAAGAGAAAATCACTTTTTAAATGTGTGAATATATCTAACAAATACTTACTGAGTATTCACCATGTACCAGGCCCTGTGGTAGGCACCAGATAATAAGCAGCAAGTCAGACAGATGGTATCCCCTCCATCCTCATGAAGTTTGCTGTTTAAACTCATCAAGCAGTTCTACTATTTAAAGCCAAATCATATATATTACATTTCTGCCCCAGAGGTTAAGGAATAGATGGGATTTTAAATGCATTATTTTATTATTTTAGAATAAGTGTATACACATCATCATAAAGTTACTTACAACAAAAGTCTAATAAAAGTTTTTTGTCAATGTTTACATTTTAAAAGGAACATAGATCAGAATGAAACAGAGAGATCCACAGAAACATTTGTACTGTCAGATGTAGCAAAAGATGGATAATATTTTGCTAATCTGGCAAGTTAAATAGCACATAGATTCATAGTGTAGCTGTGTTATTAAATCTATATTCAAAATACTGTGGAAATAATATGAACATTTATTCCAAAGGCATGTAGACCCTTTGAAGAAAATTGTTTCTAGAATACTTTCTGCTAAAAGTTATCCTTACAGGCAAGCTTGCAACACTGCTAAGAGCAAATCCAGATGGCTTTTGGGAGATGTGCTGTGTTGGTGGAGTTCAGTTTCTTGATAAAAGGAGGGAAATGCTGTCCTTATGTAAAATAAAAATAATTTTAAAATACTATGAGGCCAGGCACAGTGGCTCATGCCTGTAATCCCAGCACTTTGAGAGGCCAAGGTGGGTGGATCATCTGAGGTCAGGAGTTCGAGACCAAACTGGCCAACATAGTGAAACCCCATCTCCACTAAATATACAAAAAGTTAACTGGACATGGCGACATGCACCTGTAATCCCAACTACTTGGAAGGCTGAGGCAGGAGAATTGCTTGAACTCAGAAGGTGGAGGTTGCAGTGAGCCGAGACCACGTCACTGCCCTCTAGCCTGGGCAACAGAGTGAGACTCCACCTCAAATAAATAAATTACCATAAATATAAGAGAAAATCACACAAATCAGAAACCTTAATTGTAGCAAGACAATGGTTGCTGCATATAGAAGGCAGTGCTGCCTTATGGAGTTATGGTGGAACTAGATGGCCTTAGTAGAGAGGTCACCTCTTACACACATACGCATCTTCAATATACTCAGGACATGGACATAATAAATAATAATCATAAATCATAAAAGTGCTTTCTCTCAATGACTATCAATCTAAGTTATAGAGAACTAAAGTTTGAAAGGGGTTTTGTAAAGAATGTTATTCAAACCTGGTGGATCTAATGCTAAAAAAGAAAGTGAAAACAAGAAGCTAAGACATCTCTCTTCCGAAATGAGAGGAGGAAGAAAGGACATGATAATGAGATAGGTTCTAAATACATCCTGCACAAATTCCCCCTGCGTATGTTCTCTGTAAATATATCTCTTAGTGTTTAAATTTGGAAATTTAAATACTAATTTTATTAAATATTTCAATCTATATCTCAGACTGTTATAGTTTCCCCAACTCCCATTACATGAGTTACATCCTATGTAAATGAAACCAATACCATTTCTGATTGGACCAAACAAATACGATTCATTGGCCTCTACAAAGTCATATTGCATTCTTCTTAACTCTCTTTTTCCTAGCTGTCATATACTTATATGTCAGAAGCCAAATAATATACATTCCCAAAGATATAACCCTTAGTCTGAGCCCTGAATATAATTTAAATATTGATTGATCTTGCTTTTCCAGAATTTACACTTTACTCACCTTCTAAATTATATTGTCTTCCTCATGAATGAATCTACTGCCAATTAAACATTTTTATTTTGTAGAATGATATAAATGTTAGTTTTAATTTATTTTATAATAAACAATAAAAATATAGCTTATTATATACATTATAATCAGAAAACACATAAGATTTTATAAATTTCATTTAAAAAGCCTTTCTCAAGAAATCTCCCATGCTTTAACTTTTGTGCAGAGGTGGGATATTGATCTCATTTCACATGACAGCAAAGTACTAACATAGGGAAGAGAGATTTGCCATTCAGTCTTATTAGCAAGTACTAGCCAGACGCAAGATAAATGGGTATAGTATATAGTACTCAACAATAATATTTTTCATGAAACTGACAGAGCACCACAACTAGTTAGAAACAGTGAGACATACCTCTACGATAGTTCCTAATTCAAGTGCTAAGCCTGCCAAGTGTAAGTTTTACATTTATGCTGTTCTAGAGTAGACCAGCCATTCCAATCCCTAGCTACACATTGGAATCTCCTGGAGAGATATTGAAAAATACCAATATCCAAGCCCTGTCTCAGACTAATAAAATCATCATTTCTCTGGTAGAGGCCTGGGCATTATCAGATTTTTGCAGTGTCTTTCCAGGTGATGCTGATGTGGTGGGAATGGGAGTGTGAATATATTGTTTTTTTTCCTCTGTGCTGATTCTTCATAACTCCCTTAGAGCCTTCTGCATCTAAGAATATCCTTCTCTAAAGGAAATATCAAACAAGACTTTCAAAGGACTGGCTTGACACTTAAAGCAAATCATTTTCTATAATGTTTGTTGTATAATTGGGATTTATTAATTTATAACTGGGATTCTCTTTATCATCAAATGTTCATATTCAAGAGAACAAATTTTAAAGCAGAAAGTGATAATAATAATGAACCAAATACCTAATCCCAAATAACATTACTCTTAAAATTTTACTTTCCTTTCTCAAAGAACTTGAAACAGAACTACCATTCAACCCAGCAATCCAATAACTGAGTATATACCCAAAGAAATACAAACCATTCTTCCATAAAGAAACATGCCATGTATGTTCACCATGGCATGATCCACAATAGCAAAGACATGGAATTAACCTAGATGCCCATCAATGGTGAACTGGATAGAGAAAATACATATATAACATGGAATACTACACATCCATAAAAAATAATGAAATCATATTCTTTGCAGCAGCATGAACAGAGCTGGAGGCCATACTCCTGAGTAAATTAACGCAGGAACGGAAAATCAAATACTGCACGTTCTCACTTACAAGTGGGTGCTAAACGTTGAGTACACATGGACACAAAAAAGGGAACAATAGACACCAGGGCCTACTTGATGGTGAAGGGTGGGAGGCGGGTGAGGGTTGAAAAAGTACCTATCACAGTGGTCCCCAACCCGTTTGGTGCCAGGGGCAAGTTTTGTGGAAGACAATTTTTCCACAGACCAGGGGGTGGGAGAATAGTTTCAGGATGATTCAAGCACATTACATTTATTGTGCACTTTATTTCTATTATTATTACATTGTAATACATAATGAAGTAATTATACAACTCACCATATTGTAGACTCATGGGAGCCCTGAGCTTGTTTTCCTGAAACTAGATGGTCCCATCTGGGCGTGATAGGAGACAGTGATAGATCATCAGGCATTAGGTTCTCATAAAGATCCGCGCAACCTAGATCCCTCACGTGCACAGTTCACAAGAGTGTTGGCACTCCTAGTAGAATCTAAAGCCACTGCTGATCTGACAGCAGGCGGAGCTCAGGTGGTAACGTGAGCCATGATGGGAACAACTGTAAATACAGATGACTCTCTTGCCTGTAGCTCACCTCCTGCTGTGTGGCCCTGTTCCTAACAGGTCACAGACAGGTACCAGACAGTGGCCTAGGGACTGGGGACCCTTGACCTGTCAGGTACTATGCTCATTAACTGGGTGATGAAATAATCTATACACCAAAACCTACAACATGCAATTTATCTCTATGACAAACCTGCACATGTACCCTCTCAACCAAAAATAAAAGTTGGAAAGAAAAAACTAAATGTATAAATAAAAATAAAAAGTTTTTTTAAAAGTTTTACTTTTCTTTCCCCTTACCTCCTGTCAATGGCTAAGGCTAATTTTAAGTAGTAAAATATGGTTTTATGCCAGGCTAAATGCTGCTGAAGAATAGAGGAGAAAGTCACACCCACAAGAGAGAACACACTCCCACACACACACACACACACACACACACACAGACATTCAGTTCCCTGTAGACATTTGGAAATTGTCAGCAGTAGCATAATGACAGTCCTAATTATTAAAATTACTCTTGTGTGGAGAGTGCTTTAGAATAAGATGCCGACAGGCATGCAATATGTTAACTCCACCACGCTCTTTTTGTTTTTTTTTAAAAAATAAAATTTTTAGGAGTATTCCACTGGCTTTCATCAAAATGCCTCTCCCCACCTCAGTGACATACACCATCTCAAACATTCCAATGAAATTACCAATAAATTGTGATTTCATGAGGAATCTAATACCCTAAAGGTACCTTTTATTATTGAGTTTGTTCAATGGATTTTCTTATACCTACAATTATAAAATTTACTGCAGTCCCAATTTCTCATAATTGCTCATATATAATCACATTTTTACCATTACTCCAATCATATACAGTATCATAAAGATGCTGTGATTAAATATACATCTTAAAATATTTTTCAAAGCAAATTTCTTTTAGGTCCCAAGTACGGTTAAATAGCTAGATCTTATTCTACCAGAAAATATTTTATGTTTTATATTCTAATACAGATGTGTACATACATAATTGTCACAGGCAATTCAAGTCAAAATATCACATAGTCTAACATTAACCTGTATGGATCATAGAAAACGTCAAATAGGCAGGAGCTACAGTGTAGAAAAAAAGAAAGGGCTGATTTACGTTGCTTCAGGAAGAAGCAGGACCTATAGTTGACAGTAAATGGAGGCAAATTTGCAATCAATATAAAACAAAATGAGCAATCGACTCTTACTAAAAATGTGGGCCCCCTTGTTTAGATTGCCTGTCACACTCATAGTTGGTTCTTAGTGGGCCCAACCTGGGAACTCACCATCTTTGAAAATAATAAAGCTTCAAAACAGTAGGTTACAGAAAACTGATTAGTTCTCAGTCTGCTTCACAATCCATGAAGGGAGTGTCAAACATTCCTTCTCAGACATAGTGAACCACCAGTCCAAACACAAGCACCCTTGTCTCTGTTAAGTGCAGATGATGTCTCCTCAGCCAGACCAGGAGAAGTAATTAAATATTTGGGTTTTAAAATGCCTGCCCTTCCAGCTCCCAGGCAACCTTCTGTTGGGTACAGATAAACATGAAGAAAGCACATGCTCAAATCTTTATCTCAAGTCACAGAGGCAGGAGAAAAAAAGGATGAATAAATAATAAACGTTAAATACTAACAAATGTGGCTATAGTGTAAATAAACTAAATTGCCTTCCCATTTTTCTGTCATCACGTTTTCCCCTGTGTGTCTATCAATGCAGTAGATAAACTAAAAGCAGGACACTTTACTGAAAAAAAAAAATTCATGTCATCTGATCAGTGTCTAGTCATCTTACATAATGGCAAGTAGTTTTGATCCCATTTGCAAGAAAAACATTTATTTGATAAAAAATAGATTGAACAATATGTATAATATTTAATAATGCCATGAACTGGGGATAACTCAGAGAGACACTCATAGCACTGTAATTATTTTCATGCCATAATATTGCGTATGAGCTCATCCACTAAAAATTGTTAGCATGTGCAATTAAAAGAAAAAGAAATACTATCTAATTTGAAAACTAAACAAATAGACATAAAGCTGCTTTTATTTCAAATGATAAAATCTCAGCTCTTTGGTCAAGCAGCTTGAATTTCAGGAATATTTCTTGAAAAGAAAGTAAATTAATGGGGTAGGATTTATAGATATGTTGTCTTGAACAGAGCATCATTCCATCAGGGCTCAGACGTTGCTGACAATGAGTGGATGCGTGAAGGATGACAAATGTCTATGATTCAGTGGTATGGTACAGCAAGTGTTTTAGGAGCAAAGACTTTGTAGAAGTATAATAATTTCCATTCAGCCTCAAAGCTATAACAATGCATTACTGATCTCTCACTGCCTCTTAATTTTAATGTCATCTGATCGGTTTATCTGAAGTTTCAAAATGCTATTGGGTCTCCTTATCTCAGCTATGTGTTAAACTCAGGCCTGTGAATCTACAGGGAACAACCTGAGTCTGTAGAAGGATGCAAAAGCTATAAACAAAAAGCAAATGAAAGTGGCATTTTTATGAATCTCCTTGATTTCTTTTTTTTTTTTTTTAGAGGGAGTCTCACTCAGTTGCCCAGGCTGGAGTGCAGTGGGCGATCTCAGCTCGCTGCAACCTCTCCACCTCCTGGGTTCAAGCAATTCTCCTGCCGCAGCCTCCTGAGTAGCTAGGACTAGAGGTGCGTGCCACCACACCTGGCTAACTTTTGTATTTTTAGTAGAGATGGGGTTTCACCACGTTGGCCAGGATGGTCTCAATCTCCTGACCTCAAGTCATCCTCCTGCCTCGGCCTCCCAAAGTGCTGGGATTACAGGCGTGAGCCACCACGCCTGGCCCACCCTTTTTCATTTAAGCCTTCTAGAGAACAAAGAGGCTAACTTTGGCTTCTTTGTTTCTGAATTTTGGCAAAGATTCACTTTAGGGCATCTCAATAGAACTTAAGATCTAATGGAAAAATGTTACACTCTCAGAGGTCACACTGCCAAAATGATTCACTTCAGGTTGTAGACAAATAAAACATTATACCTCTGGAATCTGGCTTTAGTGCTTGTGAAGGCAGCTCTCTTCACCAATGTGGTTCTTGAAGTCGGATAGATTTTATGAGGAGTTATACCCAGAACACCTCACTGGTATGTGAGGATTAAATGAGATCATGTATGTAAACTAAATAATTTAAAGTTTGGCACAGCAGATAGTGGCTTCTCTCTATCTTTCCTGCCGCCTCCCCACTCTTGAAGTTTCATTTAACAATCATAGTACCCTTATTTAGGTGTTATTATTCTCAGTATACAAATGGGTGGGAAAATGGGAATCTCAAACGATTAAAAACTTAAATCATACCATGAAGAACATCAAAATCAGTTTTGACCCAAGCTTATCGGACTCCGCTACACCAATCTATTTCTAAAATGTATGATATCATCCTCATTGTTTTAACCCTGCAGATTGCTTCTTCTGAATAGGGAGACACCACAAATAATTCTAAAGTCCTCCTTTATCAGTGCTTTGAATTTAATTTTATTATAAATTTTCTCTTAATACTCTGTATTGGGAAATAAAAATCATATTCTATTTTCAGAGAATAATGTTGTTACTTGCAAAAGTTTGGTTATTTTTTATTTGAGTTTTGGGGTTTTAAATCAATAAATGAAATAATTGCGAGGAATTTAGGGAGAAAAAGAAAAAAGAACATTAACATTGTTCATAATTCTACCCTCTGAAGAACTACTATTGCTGTTTTGCTATGTGTCTTTTTATGCTCTTACATGAATGTAAATTTAAATATTTGTGTGCATGTGTGGTAGTTTTTTACAAAATTACTGTGATACTAAAGTTTTTGGTAACCTGATATTTTATCTTAAAGTACCAGTTAGAAATCTTTGAGCACATAGCTTTTAATGAATTCATAATTTTCTGTTGAATAGCATATAATTTATTTACCTAATCCACATTAGAGTCAGTGCTAGTCATTCCTATTTGACTAACATACCATACAGTCTAACCCCCACTGGAGTCTAGTTAGTCATTTTGATTTGATTAACACACTGTACTGTCCACTATGTATGCATTCATCATCTCATTTAATCCTATGAATTTTACAGTCATTCTGTCTTTATTCAGTACCAGCAACATCACCAAGATGTAGACATTTTAAAAATTATATACTCTAAATATGAGGAAACATACTCTGGAATCCGTAATGTTCTGCCTTTTAAAACTATCCTGTTAAAAAATCTTTGTTGAGCGAGGTCCAGTGGCTCACGCCTGTAACCCCAGCACTTTGGGAGGCCAAGACAGGTGGATCATGAGGTTAGGAGAAAGAGACCATCCTGGCCACATGGTGAAACTCCGTCTCTACTAAAATTACAAAAATCAGTTGGGCGTGGTGGGGCACGCCTGTAGTCCCAGCTACTCGGGAGGCTGAGGCAGGAGAATTACTTGAACCCAGGAGGCAGAGGTTGCAGTGAACCGAGATCACGCCACTGTGCACTCCAGCCTGGCGACAGAGTGAGACTCCGTCTCAAAAAAAAAAAAAAAAATTTGTTGGTACATTTTTACTGATATTTCAGGTTTTCTTAAGATATGTTACTCAATACATATTTATATATATTTACATTACAGAAATTACAAATTTACAAATAACTTTTGTAAGATATCATAATTTTATCAGTAGTTTAAGAGACAGTCTGTTTCCCTATCTTGTAATATTATTTATAATCGTAAAATATTTTACCAAAGCAGAGGCAAAATTTCTACCTTGGAACTGTATGTAAGTTCCTGCCTGTGATTATCAGTGTTAAATATTTTAATATCTTTATTTACTTAATTTTTCTTTATTCTTTCTTGAGAACCTACTCATGTTATTTGGCTATTCTTCTATTAAGGAAATTATCTTTTTCTTATTGATCTTAAGATTTTCTAACAAACTGATTTGATTAACTATTTTTCATGTATGTTGAAAATATTTGTCATTGATATGTTGGGATTTTACATTATCAATTAATCACATTTCTCATCCTCATGCCACATATACACAAAAATACCTATGCATGCTTTTTTTTATTTTAAAAAAGATTAAATCCATTGAAAGTCTGAAAGGGCAGTATAGAAAAGCCTATATGATTTGTCAACAGTTCTGCAATACCTATTGCCTATCTACATATGTAAGCATGCACACACACACACTTATACACACATACATACTCACCTTTTGTCAAATCTTCCAAAAGTAGGCATGAATGTACCTCTAAAAGTATATTTCACTCCTAAATACTTCAGCATGCATCTCCCAAGAAGGAAAATATTATTTCCAATGAAACCACAACATCGTTACCACACCTAAGAATACCAACAATAACAGTATTATTTAATACACAGTTCATACACAAACTTTCCCAAACATCCTCAAAATGTCTTTTTAAGATTCAATTACGTATAGCATTTGAATCTTTGCTTCCCTTAGTGTATATGAGTTGCACCCTCTCCTATGTCTTTCTTGATATTGATTCCTCTAAGGGTCCAGGTTAATCAGCCTATACACCATCCTGCTTTCCAGATATGTCTGATGTGGTTTTCAACACTAGATTCAGGTCAAACACACCTGACAGGAACACAACATAGGTGAGTAGGTATATTTCCCAATGCATTATATCATGAGTTTATGCCTACAAATTAAACATTAAATTCAAGTCACAGGAGGCAAATGGCATTGGCACACTAATTCAACTTTCCCCAGGAAAAATAAAAAAAAAAAATAGCAAGAAAAAATTTAGCTTCTGAAAGCCAAAATAGGGATATCTACGTCTATCCATTAAAACTTACCATTAACCTTTTCACCGTATCATGTGTGTGGCTGGAAAATGACGATTCATGTACAGCTATGCGCTGCATAACATTTTAGTCAACAATGGACTGCAGATATAACTGTGGTTCCAAAAAATTATAATTCTGTATTTTTGCTGTACCTTTTCTACGTTTAGATACAGAAATACCGGTGTGTTACTATCTCCTTACACTATTAAAAACAGTAACATGCTGTACAGATTTGTAGCCTAGGAGTAATAGGCTACACCTTATGCTCTAGGTATGTAATGGGCTGTGCCATCTAGGTGTGTGTTAGTACGCTCTACGATGTGCTCATGACAATGAAAACACCTAACTACACATTTCTCAAAATGTATCTCTGTCACGTGACTGTCAAGTGGCACGAGACTGTGCTCCTATTCCCACTAGCCGCAAACATTTCAGAAATGTGCAGTTTAAAAAGTACATGTGAGTACCCAAGCATGCATAAATCACTCCCAATAACTGAAACTTACTACAAAACAGGAATGAAGAAAAGCAATGTACTCTCCCAAGGAGAGAAAGATCAGGTTTGATACAGTCACAAGAATGAGACTAGCCTCTCCTTGTCCAGGGAAGAAATAAAGGTCAGGAAGAATGATCCCAATGCTATCCACTGCAGAGAATTAAGTAGAAGGCCTTTCCCCTCCGTGGAAGGCAAGAGGAGCTGCTGTGGACACATTGTGAACTGTTGCTTTTTAATTTTACTCATGATGGATTCCCAAAATATACACATAGAAACCCACAAAGTCAGTAATTAATTTTATATAGCCAAAGCTATAAATATATTACAATTTATTCCTTTTCCCTAGTACTGATAAAACTATTACCCTTTCAAAAATAAAGTACCTATCATAGTTGTTTATGACTTATTTTTCACACCAAACTCTCCTAATTCATTTCAAATTTATTTTTATATATAGAGCATATTATATTACCCTTTCTCTTGGGGTATTCTTCTAACGGTGTTGTCAAATAGAAATACAATGCAAGCCACACAAGTAAGTTCAAACTTTCTAGTCAGCACATTTTAAAAAGTAAGGAGAAACATGCGAAATTGATTTTAATGATATTTTTATTCAAGCTTACCTTTCTAAAATATTTTCTTGTTATATGTTTAAATATATCTAATAATATAAAATAAAATACTAATTAGATGTTTCACATTTTTATAAGTGTTTGAAATCTGTAATGTATTTCTCACAAAAAATCTCAATTCAGATACTAAATTTTAATCAGCAGTATTTAGCATATAGTTAGATTTAATAAATGTACCACTGAAAAAGTAGATACTCATACCCAAGCTGTTTCAAACAAACTTAAAATTTTTTCACAAACTGAATTATCAGGTTTAAAATTAAATTTAAATGAATTAAATAACTTTTTCCTACAAAATCCATATCCATGTAGTTGCTGATTTTAGTGGCTGAGCAGAGACTCAATTAGGTGAGAATCTTTAAAATACTATCTATTTAACGCAATCAACTTATAATCCCAGCTTATAAGAACTTATTCATTATGTAGGGAGATGAGGCAGAGACAGTTAGATGGATGGATGGATAGATAGATAGATAGATAGATAGATAGATAGATAGATAGATAGATAGAACTAAATTTCATGTCACGTGTAGACATTGTAGAATGTCTCAAGTAGGAAGAAACAAGATGGCCTCCGTTGCTTCAAAATTAGAAGAAAACAGATTCGTTCTGTACCCCACAAACAACCATCCCTTGAAAATGCAGTTTAATTTAATCACATTCTTTGATGTTCTCATTAGTGTTAATAAAAAGGAAAATGTTATTCTAATCAAGATAGTTATTTTCAGATTCACTTTACAATGACTAATAAATATAAAATTCAACTGTATAAGGAAATTTATAGCATACTTAATTTAAAAGTAACAAACTAATTTTCCCACAGTACAACACAAACATTTGTAATTTTAAACACCAAATATGTCTTACTCAATCAGCAGTTAAAATGAGAAATCACTTTATATTTTGGTGACAACATTAACATTTTATTCAACTGGTGTTTGTTTTGCTCCCTCTCTATATATGTAGTCTTTATTTTAAAGAGTAATTTTGGATTCCCACCGTCAAGTTTTTATCACCAGAATTCATACAATAAACCACCACTGTGATAAGAACTCATTGTGAAGTTGATTTCTTGTCATTAGAGCAAGGAAGTAATCAAATGACACCATTTAACAATCATTAAATTCATATTTGGATTTCATGTTACAATAATGAGAATAGAAGCTACAATAAGAAAAAGATGACTAAACTTTAGGAAATTATTTATATTTAACCTGAAATGGCAAGTTTTAAAGGTAATAACCAAAGTCTATAATCTTATAAGCAATCATTTTGAAGATTTATTGAACCACTGTCAATCAGATGACCACAAAAGATAAATTGCTTTAAAAGACTTCCGTGGCAGGAGAGCTTCCGGAGTGGATGACTGATTCACATGGCAACAAATGAGAAAAAGAATTCAGAAGTTTCAGAGATCTTTATAAACATCTGAGTCCCAGTGATCTCAAGCATGAATGCAGGTTGTCACGTACCTTAAGGAACAGACTCTCTCCATGAATAGCTATAGGAATAAATCACTCTATAAAAAAAGCTCTCCCAATTTTGGAAATACGTGGAGATGGGTCATCGTCAGGATATTCTAAGCTTTGGGATTTGATTAAAGTTATCGTCCCATGTAGTTTTCATGATTTCATGCACAGAGCCTTCTTTTTGAGCTCAGTGAGTCACATTTTCCTGTGAAATAAAATGAAACCCCCATATGTTTTTAGTCATTTTATAACAAAATTTGTAATATTTGTATCGAAGACTTCAGAATTTTCTGACATATTGACTTAGTCCAGCTAGGATTTCTCAGCTACTGTTGGGTGAAAGGTCTCTTGTAACACACAATGATCCTAATTCAGGCACAGACAATGGCCTTAGGGTAGTTAAAAATATGTCATGCTGATGCATTTGTTACGGAAGTTAAATACCGTCATTGCTTTCATAACTGTTCCTGTAGTAAAGGATAATTTGAGTTTTTATTGTTTCATTTTACAAGTAGTCAATAAAATAAATCATATATATCCTGAGAGAAAATTAAAGGCAATATCACTGACTTTACAGGAGGAGATGGAGCAAAAATAGAAATAGAAAAGAATCTGAAGAAAACAAAATAAAACAAAATGATCTTGTGACTAAATAACTTGCTTCTTAAATCATATCCAACTTATGAATAGTACTGTGCATGTGTGCTATAATTTGTCCTAAGAATATTTTTTGTTCCTATACATTCTGTTAAATAAACTAATTTTTTTCTATTTGCCTCACTCTCTATAATTTGATACTGAGAGAACTGAGAAAAACATATTCTGTTAACAGCAAAATTTTCTTCTGTACCTGATCACCTAGACATTTTCCCCCTAAACTTTGAAGAAAGAAATCATTTTCGCATGTAACTGAGGCAGCTAGTTTAGCAGGGAATGCTGTCATGTCTTAGCCCATCCTGATTCTGGGCGGCTAATTTGAATAGCTAGCCAAATTCCGCAAGCAACCTCTTCCATTTTCTCAGGAAATGTGGGGAAGCTTGGATTAGGACAGGAGACAGAACAGAGGACAGAACAGAAGTAGGGAAAGAGAAGCAAAAACAGAAATAGAGGAAGTAACTGCTGAGGCATGGCTAATCAGAAAGGACACTTCATGCATATTATGGATCCACTGTGATAATAAAATTGGAATCAAATTGCCTACACAAACCACTTGAGACACTCTGCATCTTTAATTTTTAAAGTTATGAAGACACTTGACACAGAAGGGGATCAATTATCACTAGTTTTCGTGCAAATACTTACTTAAGCAATGCTGTGGGTCAGAGTCAGTAGGAAAATTGCAGGCTTGCCGCCACATAATGGCAACTAATTACACTATTCCTGGGCCCCTTTTCAATGGCCTCAGTTGGCAGTAGTGGTCGTGGCTGACTTATTTTGATTAAATTTCAAGGAGTCTAAAGTTATGATAAATTTATGTATTTGCTAAAACTGGTTTGGATCATGAGACCACCAAAAAACATCAGAACAAAAGGGAATCCTCCAGTTAATTTGTTAGATACTCAAATCCTTGAGATGAGTAGTGTGGTACCATTTAATAACGGAATAGAGGTTTTCAGTATGGCATAGAAGCAGATCCCAGATCACGGTGACCCCTCTTTCATTGGGCAATCTTGAACACACACATTTAGAAAGATGGGAATTTATACTGCTCCACCTTATATGGGACAGTTAATAGAGCACTTTACGTTAATAAAGTAAATGGAGTGCTTTACTTTCTGTTAGTAACAGTTTTGAGAGTCTGGTCAGGCACTGGCATTATTCTGAATTATCAAGCCTAGTCCAAGTTTTCTTTTTCATTATACTAAGGTTAATCAGCTGATTTAGTAGAAACATGGCTACTCTCCTTTTTGGTTCCACCCCACAAAGTATTGAGAGATAAATATTATCTCCATAATGAAAAGTCTGTCAACAAAACAACTACTCTAATAGACAAGGAGACTGAACTTCATTTTTGAGTTCAGGAAAACAAATCATTAGAATCTAAATGAGGGTTGTCAGACTTGTGGTAACAATAAAAATAAATAAACCTCATTTATTGCCTCTATTGCCTACATCTCCTTTACTCTGTTGACTTTAAGAAAACTGCCTAAGTAGACATGACATTGAACACTGAGTATTTCTTCCTGTCTTATTTCTATTTCTTTTCTCTGGGCAATTTGCCCTTAAGAAGTGAATTTAGTACTGGTGAATTAATTTATTTCTGTTCAACTGAATATACTGCTTTATTGTATAGTTTAAAATTAATTTATTACATATAAAAATAAATTGATTGCAGCCAGGCACAGTGGCTCATGCCTGTGATCCTAGCACTTTGGGAGGTCGAGGTGAGTGGATCACTTGAGCTCAGGAGTTCAAGACCAGCCTGGCCAACATGATGAAACCCCGTCTCTATTAAAAATACAAAAGTTAGTCGGACATGATGGCAGGTGCCTGTAATCCTAGCTACTCGGGAGGCTGAGACGGGAGAATCATTTGAACCTGGGAGGCGGAGGTTGCAATGAGCCGAGATCGCGCCACTGCATTCCAGCCTGGGTGGCTGAGCAAGACTCCATCTTAAATAAATAGATAAATAGATTGTATGCTATTTTCTTCATCAATTCCAAAGAATATCATCTTTACAGTAAATAAAGCTTTG
The DNA here is from genome assembly GCF_000951035.1 of Colobus angolensis palliatus. Lineage (NCBI taxonomy): Eukaryota > Metazoa > Chordata > Mammalia > Primates > Cercopithecidae > Colobus > Colobus angolensis. Next base: position 5,814,409 of record NW_012121043.1, on the reverse strand, counting down.
CTTATGAAAGAAGCTCTAAGACATTTTAAAAAGTAAAATGTGTGTGTTCTCAGCCTGTATGATCACCTGTCACCATTTGCATGGAGGGTAGCCATGACACACTGACCTCCATCAGGTGTAGTGATTATTATTCCAAAAGTGAAAAGAAGTTATTTTCAACGCCATATATGCCACCAAGAAGCTGACATTTTGATGTCCACTCCTCATTTTGCTGGCTTGAATCTACTAGCATAATATTGTTTTGTGTCAGTCCATAAAAACATATTCACACATTTAATATACTAAATGTTACAAGAAATGCATAAATATACACTCAGAACCTCCTAGTCCTTTTTTTTTAACTTTTCTGAAGATTTTATTTCTTTCTAAAACATATATTAGGAAAAGAATGTTTTCACAATGCCGAGTAACACCTGGCACACGATTGAGTAAGTGATTCCACTCTGGTGCCCTCAAATCCACACAGAGTCTGAGAAGGTAGGATTGAAAAGCTACTGTGTTCTATTGATACTGGGCCAATATGGTTAGCGGAAGAAGTACTTTTCTTTCTTTTATCTGCTTTGTGGTCTACTTGAGGGTGGGAGGCTGTTAGCAGTGGGATAGGAACTAACAGCATTACATGCTACAAAAAGCAATTGCCTGAGCAATTTTCCTAAGCCAGAGCCAAAGCAAAGCAAATGCAATACTCCCCCTTACGTCCGTGTCGGCCACGTGAGAGTGGAGCTACACCGTGATCTCCACAGGGCAAATTCCATGATAGGAACTGGATGCTGTGGCCAATTGCTTGGTGACATGGGTCTGCCACAAGTATGGAATTTAAATACTGAACACTACATACATTTTTTTTCTTTCCGGAGGCCAACAAAAATAAAGAATTTTAACTACACAGGTGCATTTGCTTCATTTCATTGAAAAGAAACACCTTCTAGCCAAAGAAAGATGCACAATTTTATTTGGAAACACTAGTATCATATTATGTTTTTGGTATTTTAATATGAAGTCCAATGGAACAGTTGCCAAAAATCTCATCTTAAAATCATTCGATCAATGTTATGCCCTTTAGCTGAAATAGGAACAAAGCATTCCCTAAGATCTGTTCATTGAATGTTGAGTGTTTCTTCCCCCCTTTTAGAATGTTATATATTTCAAAAAACTATCTCCTCACTTCTAGAGAGATAAGAGAAAAACGAAATGAAAAAGTTCAACTGTCAGCTAAAGCTTTTACAGATAACATTTAAAGCAACTGCATTTCCCATAGCCCATGCCTAAAAATATAACTGAATTATATTCATTGCATTCCAAAGGTTCAAAGTACATATAACCAATATGTATTAAGAAAGTAACTACCTGCCGTTAACTTTCTTATTTTGCTTCTAGTTTTGGATAAAATTTTATTGTTTGAATTTCAATTTCAAAGCAATATAATCATGATAGCCATTTATTTTGTTTTTTTAATATAAAATTGGCCTTTTTATATCTTGAAATCATTCAGGTTTATTTTCTTCTATTTGAATTTTTTATGTATAATATAAAAGCATAGGCTAGAGTTGACCAATCAATGAGGTTAATTAAAAGATTATATATTTTTTATTTTATGAAATTATAGACTCTTAAAACCAGAAGATAATCCTAGTGATTAGAATCACATGGCTAGTACACGGCAAAGTTGATACTAGAATGCTTAGACTTTTCATCCTAAAATATTTTTGTTCTACAAGCTCCCTAATGGAATAAAGAATAAAACAGAATGCTAATCACATGATAGGCACAGAGGTGCTTAGGACAAATCAGGGAAAATTGAAATAAAGGAAAAGTGCCTTAAAATGGTTGTTTTGGTCAGGGTTCCAACAGGAAATACATGACATGCTCAAACTGAAATAATTACAAGAGAGTTTAATAAATACTTATCAAGGTATGGGCAGGGTATAAAGAAATCATAAGAGATATTGCTAGAGTCCAGGGCTAGAAATCACTAAGCTATTATTATTCCTGGGCCTAACCCAAAGAAGATAGTATGGTTTCTGAAAGCCAAAGAGAGGGCTCTGTAGAGAACTCTACTTTGACACGCTTTCTGACTTTTGATCAAGATGCAGTGTCAACCTGAGGTGATCCTACAGGGAAGGAGGCAGGGGAATGGACTCAATGACCTTTCTCCCCTTCCTCTGATCTCTTGTAGCAAACATCCTGCCTAAGCTCACTGGAGGTTAAAAGGACCTCTTGATATACAGATCTGTCTCCCTGAATAAGTAGCAGGGTGAAGAAAAAAGTATGGATCCTGTTAAAGAAAAAATTATTCAGGACATATTAAAGACGATAAGACCGACTTTATTCAAAGAGTTGGGGGAACATGGTGACAGGTATACAGACCACTGTAAAGAGATTTTGCATTGCGGGAAAGAGATTGGACTCGACTCCAAATACAGCATGGGCAAGTGGAATTTTTAGTGAAAGAACCAGGTGGGGGTCATGGATGGAAAATTACAAACAGGAAACGTCAAGATAAAGGTGGACTCCAGTTAAACCAACCTAGCAGGACTCTTGTTGAAAGCAGGCTAGCTCAATCAAACGTCACCTAAAGAATGGTGGAGGATGAAGAGCCTGATCAGATATTGAGGGTGATCCAATATCAGGAACAGGGGGTTCTTACTAAACTGACTTAGCAAGCTTCTTGCTAAAACTGGATTTTATAAAGAAGTAAACAGATAGGCTGGTAGAAGGTTCAGAAGCTTGACTAAACTTTAGTCACACAAATAATGTTTTTCAATCTAAACAAGTAAATGAAGGCAGAGGGGTGATATTTGGATAAAGGAAGAAATAGAATACAAGTTCAAAGAGAAGAAGACATCAACTTAAGAATTAGGGGCAAAAAAGTATTAACATGGCACAAGAGGAAGAACAACCCAGAATGACAGAGTTGTATGGATAATAATAGGTTATAAAGTCATGTTTCTAGAAAGAAAAAAAGAGTAAATGGAGAGGAAAAGGAAAGACTGAGGCTTAAAGAGGGAAGGTTGAAGGAGTGAGGTGTTAAACAGACTAAAGTTTAAATTAAAAAATACTATTTTCATGTAAACCTGTTCCATTTGGGCCTGGGCTAGAGGAAGAGTTTTCCTGGACAGCATTTATCTAACATGTAACATAGATATTGCATTAACCATATGAGTTGCATGTGAATATTGAGGATTTTCTTGTTACTGCCGTCTCTGAAATATATTCACTTTTAATCTGAAATCCTTTTATTTTGCGGGGCTGGCACAGGAGACTTTTGCAGAATTTCCATTGGTGTTATCTGACTTTCTCAACATTTCACTGAATTTTTGCATTGACTCTGTCTACCAGCAGCCCCACACCTTTCCTGGACAATTGTCTATGGGCTTCTTCCCCAAAACTATCCCTTACACAGGCCATGCACATTCTAAACCATCCCTCCTTCAACTTTTTTTTCTGATATTGCTCTCTCTTGTTTCCAGTTACTTAAAATTTCATTTCTTCCAAAGAGACCCTCAAGTTACATGCAAACAAAAGAAAAGAAATATACCAAGTATGTGGAACTTGTCTCCCACTATTACCAGAAAGGAATTGAATCTGCCTCCATCTGCTAGAAGACTTCATGTGTGTCTCTGCCCTTGTGTCATACCCAGCAGCCCTCCCTTTTCACCATCCAGTATCAACTTCTTTCCAGATTTCTTTGCCAAAGCATTGACTTCTTTCACTAACACATTTATGAAACTCCAAATGAAATAGTTTTGTTTAAAACAATTTAGAATTATGCTATCATTTGCCTACAGTTCTTATATTCTTTGAAATTTCATTGATCCCTCTAAGCCTGAGCTCCTTCATCTAGAAAAAGTAAATAACAGCAAAAATCATACAAGATAATGCACGTAAAGTGCTGATCACAGTGCTGCAAATAATAAAAGCTCTTTAAATGTTAACTATTATTATTATTGCTTTCTAAATGGCTGTCTGTGATGGGCTGATGATTTATTGCGAACAATGGTAATGAAGCAAGCTAAGGGGTCAAAGCTACTCTACTAAGGATGAAAATAAAAGAACAAAGCTACCCCATTACAATCCCTTGATGTCAATGAGTAAGATATTCTCTAATGACAAGCTGATCTTTTTCTCAGAAATGGAATATATTTATCTCCATAAGTCAAATTGGCCAGTCTAGAATAAAGTTACTTTTTTCAATGGTGACCTTATTTTTCTAGAATTTGTACTTAATGAATCATATTTTGCCGCATTTAATTTAATCTTGAACAAAAAACTAATAAAAATATTGCAGAGGCTAGTTTTATAGATATTTTTAAATACTTGAGAAATAGTTTTGCAAATGGATCACTAAAATGCATGATGGTCTTGGAAAGCCTTCCTGCGCTATGAGCATACAATCTAGGTAAGAATATAGGCAAATTGTCTGAAGTGAAAAATACGATTCTGACACTGAACTAGGATTGACAGAACCACATAAAATAACACAAATTAAACCCACTATAGATGATGCATGAGATTATTAGGACATAGGGTTAAATAATTAAAGATGGCCCTTTAATTTTAAATTGGTACAGAAGCAATGTCACAAACACCTTGTACCCACCACTCAGATTTAATAAACATTTTAATACATTTCTTTAGATAATTGTGAGAAGACATCAAAAAAATGAAAGTTTGATCAAAGTCCTTTTTGAGCAACCTAATTGATTCTATTCCATGCCATCATCCCCCTTAGATTCTGGATATAATCACTGTTCTGAAGTTGAAGTGCATACTTGCCATCCTTGTTTTTATACTCTGTGTGTACAAATATATAGTATACTCTTTATGTACAAATATATATATGTGTGTGTCTACACACACCATATATTATTTCACATTTCCAAACTTGAAATAACAGGTAACATATTGTGTAAATTCTTAAGAGATTGCTTTTTTCTCTCAACATTTTTCTATTGATTTTATTTATTCATTGTGACTGCTGTACATAAATTTATCCAATTTTAATAATAGACATTTAGGTTGTCTCTAGTTTTTTACCATAAACATTACGTTGAATAGTTCTGCATATTTTCTTGTGCACATATGCAAGAGTTTTTCTGAAGTAAATTCTGAATCACTTAGAATCAGAATGCTGGATCCTGGTCAACTTAACTAGATATTGCCAAATTGCTCTCAAAATTTGCATCAATTTATACAACCACTACCAACATACAAGAGTTCTCTTTATTCTATATTTGCACAAGCACGTGGTGCTGCCAGAATTTTCTAAATGTTCATTGTTTTGGTGAACATAAAATCAAATAACATTGTTTAGATTTTATTTAAAAGCCAAAGTTAAAATAAATCTTCAAATAAATGTCTTCCAAGCAGTCAGTTACTGGGTTACGAATGTGATGTAGCTTAACAAATTTCCATTTCACCCATTTTGTACGTATGTGATGGCAAAAAAAAAAAAAAAAATAGATATAGCAGATTGCACCTCTTTCAAAAGCAAGGAAAGACAGTTGCCTCATCCCATTTTTCTCATGGTCAAAAGAGCTCACTTAATAAATCAGATTTTTAAGCTAATTTACACTTTTATAAATATTAGCTTCCTTGGAAATCCTTCTGTTTGCTTCTTCATTCTTTCCTTCTCCCCCTCACATCTTTTTTTGCCGCGTGTTCTTCTTTTTTCCTTCTTCTTAAGAAAAGCCCATTTAAATACACTCAGTTGTGAAGCTGGACAAGTTAGCTACTTAAGACATGGCAAAGATTATAACTTCCCACTGAGATTTTGCAAGTGAGTCTTTTTCATTAATACAGCAGCAGGATTTGAGGATTTTATTAACTCCCCATTTAGAGCCTGATAATCCTAACAAACCTATCTTTCTCCTCAAAGACTTACTTTATCTACTCATTCATATTTCCATGGTAATAGCAGCACAACCTGTTCTGAATTAAATTTTCTGCAAAGGGTATCTTAGCTTCTAAGGTTAGTCCCTAGGAGATAAGTTTTTGTTTTATGATTTAATGAAAATTTCTGTAAGACGCCATACACTTGCTACAAGAACTGAAGACTATTAACTAATAGGCCTCTGTTTCATTGTCATTGTTGCAATTCAAATAATCATATAGGTTATGTATGCATATGGTTATAATTTTATTTAAATAATGATAGTTCCCCAGAGTTAATCTTATTTTGAAAATCATAAAGAAGACATAAGCTCTTGTGAAATCATCAGAATTAATTATTTAAGTAAGTAGTCTATATTATTATTCATTTTATAAGGTCTTATATTTGACTTTTGTGAATTATGTTTTAATGACTTCTCAAAAAACAAAGAGCAATAATGTTAAATACTTTGACTAATATTTGAATACAAATGATATACTGCTCAATAACATATGACACTTCTTATTATTTTTCATTATAAAAAAAGATTGCACGTATTTCAAGGCCTTAACCAAAATAACCTAACTCAACCTATTTATACTAATTCATCTTCTGTTATTCTTCTACACATACCCTACACCTCAGTCAAATTTTCTTACTGATTTCTTAACTTCTATTCATCAGATTATTCCATGCTTTTCTACCTCTGCATCACGAACCATACTATCTTTATATGAACACTTTTACATTAGTTTCTTGTTGCTTATATGACAACTTGCCACAAATTTAGTGTCTTAGAATAACACAAATTTATTATCTGCCATTTTTGTAGGCCAGAATTCTAACACAGGTTTCACTGGGCTAAAATCGAGGTGTATTTAGAGCTGTGCTCCTTTTCCAGCTGCTAGAGGCCACCTCTAATTCCTAGTTTGTGGTTCCATTGTGCCATCGTCAAAGCCTTCAGTGTTACATCTTGACGACAATTCTTCCGTAGTCATATCTCCCTGCTTCTTACCACACTAGGAAAAGATCTCCAATTTTAAAGACCTATACAATTATATTAGGTCCACTATGATAATCCAGGATAATTTTATCTCAAGGTTCTCAATGTAATCACATCTGCAAAGTTCCTTTTGCCATCTATGATAATATACTCATGGGTTTGAGAGATTAGCACATGGAAACCTTTGCGGACGATTCTGCCTACTACACCTTGCTCCTATTGCTACCACCTACCCAAATTTCCCGCAGCATTAGATTATGTAGTGAGTGGCTCATACTAAAAAGGATCATGCAGCTTAACCTTTCCTTTTAGAAGTAAGGACACCAGTCTCATCACTGCCAGGGAGTCGATTCTTGGCAAGTATTTGTTAAATACTGAATGAAATAACTTGCCCTTCTCTGCCTGGCCCAGAAAATAACATTTCTCTGAAGTCTTAATTATGCCATTTTGAATAGATTGCTGACCCAAGACTTCTCTAGTATTTATTTACCTTGCCACTAGTATGTAATTTACCATTGTTTGAGACAAGGACAGATGTTACTTTTCTACTCTCAAATATTATATTCATTATATGCTTCATTTTATGATGCTTTTATTATATGATATTCATTATATAATATTGTTTTATACTTTTTACTTTTTGATTCCTCAAGTATTCATTCTGTTGTGCATTCTGTGTAATTTCTGGGTGGTATTTTGCTAATCTCGGTCAGTTCTATGCCTCAAGGCAAGATTCAGATTCCCCAGTTCATTTTTCTTTCTGAACTCGCCTTTGTAATTCACTTCACTGGAGAACATACGAGGTTAGGATACCTCATTTAGGGGCAGGTTTTCCATCTCTCCTTTCTTGTCCAGCTTCGCTAAATGCAGTTGGAGTGGCAGCTCAGTTGGATTAGCACCCTGGAGCTTGCTGTCTTTAATTTGTGAAGGAAGAAGTAGGAAGCCGTACTCCAGTCTCAGGCCTGTGTGCCTGCCATATTTCTGCCAGGAAGAATCAGTTTTATTTATCATTTCCTGCCCAATGTCCAGCACCTTGCCAGCATATAGTAAGCACTTAATAAACATTTATCAAATGAATACATGTAAGGATGAATGAAAGATTTACATAAAAGTTAAACTCTTATTGGTCTGTATTTTTGTGTCCGACCTTGGATGCAGGAGCAGAGTGAGTGAGGAGTTTGGCTACCCTAGTTCTTTTCAACTGATCCTGGATAATCATTTCTAAATATTCCTCATATTGGTGACATACATATTTTTAGAATGTAGATGATTTTTTTCAAATGTTTAAGTCAATAAATTGTATTCAAAATGTTAACAATAAAGCCTCAGACAACCATTTTGCTCTATGAATGAAAATAATAAAATCTTTTGTAACAGAATTCACAATAACATAATATTTCCAAACAAATTCCAAAATACTTTCAGTCTTTATGCTTTTGTTGAGGAATGCATCCCTCAAAAATGGCCTCATTATAAAAACATCACCTATATCAATGTTCATGCCCTTTTAAGTTAATATTTAGTTAAAATTATATATTTTTATTTGTCTTTCTTCTCTGACAGACCTCCTTATGTGCGTCTGATACATCTTTGTATCCTTAAACCTAAGATAGTTACGATTTCTGTGAAAAATCATTTATGAATAAGTGAATGGATATCTGGTTTGATATTATTTCTTCCTCAGATATCTATGGAGCATTAATATGTTCAAGAGACTGTGAAAGCTACACAAATTTTAGCACTGAGAGAGACATAAATATTCCCTGCCATCAAAGTGTAAGAATGAAAAACAACTACAAATAATGAATTATCTGTGTCCCTATATAAGGCTCCTAGTTGAAGATAAATCAAGATGTCTTTATAGTATCTCAAGACTTCATGGTCAGACTAGCTTTCAACTTGTAATTGTTAAATAAAGCCTCCTGACTCTCATATCTGACATCTATGCTTTCTCTTCTCTGTCAAGATGGGACCTTTCTCTATTTCCAACAATAAGCCCCGCAGGGTGGAAAGAGTTTCATTAGTTAAGATGAAACATATACTTCGGTATATACAGCATTTAAGAATTTTTAAGTATATACGCACCCAATTTATTTCAGGATTAATTTATCTAACTGGTGTATGGATTTAAACAATTTTTGCTAATTATAAAGTTTTTGCATTTATATTAGTGGGGTCCTTCAGCATTAATATTCTTTATAACTTTAAGAGTTCAAGGACAGAGAGAAAGTATATTTTTCTTTCTTGCTCACATGATAAAACAGAAGCATGGAATTTTTTAGTATCTTATTCTAAGTCATATAATGAGTCTTGATTAAAATCACTGCTAGAAATCAAAGCTTTTTGTTCAATGGGTTCAACAATGGGCCATTCATCTTCCATAGACATTTTGCATAAGTAATAGCAGCTCAAGTTTAAGAACAATTCCAGTGGCCATAATATCTATATTCATTCTACATTAAAGCATTTAATTTTCTGTTTATGAATTCAGTATATTTCTCCAAGTTGGATGTAGTTCAGTGTTTTATTATAGGAAATCATATTTTTTCCTGTAGGTTGTCAGGAAACAGTTACCCAATTTTACTTAGTTAGAACAATGGTTCTTATCCAAAAAGCTGCTATAAGTAATGAAAATGAAATCAATTTACTGGCTCAGCTCCCAGATTAAGGATTGCTTTATGAATAAATAAAATAGTAGATGGCATCTAAGAGGGGAATTAACAATTTATGTATTATCAGGACACTTCTTACTTTTCACTTTTAGTAAAATGAAATACTTACTATCTGGACTTAAAATGCCTCAAACTGTGATGTTATTTTGGAAAAAAAAAGAGATAGGAGATATCCTAGTAATAACAATAAATAATTTAAAGGCTGGTTTTCCACAATAATATTATATACACTAAACAATTCTAATATTTTATGAATATAAATACTATAACACATCACCCCTATTTCATTTTCAATTTTTCTTCCTCAGTCTATTAAATTAAGGCAAACTCTTTCATATTTTATATCTTTCTAGTGATATACTAAGAAGTAAATATGACAGCTCAGATGCTTGTTCAATAAATCTCTGTTATTTGTCAATTTTGTAGTGTTACATGAGGGATTATCAGCATTGTGACAAATTATTCTCCATCATTATTCTTGTTAATAATAGTAACTTTATAGAACTTGACAAAACTAATAGAAGATGAATAATGTCACAAGTACAGCATTTAACGTATACTATTGTAAAGGTAGCAAAAACATAAGAAATTAAAGTAGAAAACTGACAAAATTCGAAACTTCAGGGGGAAAAGACAAGATGCACAGGATAGTCTTGACATACTTCTATCTGAAATATATTTGAAGTAGAAAGAGGAAGAACAAGAATTGAGAGTGGCCCTTTCTCCCTTTCTGTAATTCTTACTAAAATCATGGTATCTTCACCTAAGATTTCACCTAACAGCTATTCCCTATTGGGCAGTAAATGTTTGTCTTCCACTCAGACCTATTTACTGAGCACCAAGCACATTTATCATCTCTCTATTTCACATGCCCTCTTGTTTTTCTTAAAAATGTCACTGTCATACATTTGACACATTGATGCCATCCTCAACTCCTCCCTTTTCCTTATCTGCCATATTCAAGCTAGCACTAACTCCGTTAGTACTTGTTCTCTAAATGACCTCCGGAATATATCCACTTCTCTCCATTTCCAGCTCATCATGCTAGTTCCAGCCACCACCTTGGACTATTGCTTAGTCTTAACTGTCCTCCCTAGAACAAAGGACTTGTATCCAGAATATATAAACAACAGCTACAACTCAATAAGAAAACAATCCAATCGAAACTCTGGACAAAGGACTTAAAGTTTTCACGAAAGGCAAATATATAGTCACTACATGTGTGAAGCAGTGCACAATATCATTAGCCACCTTAGAAATGCAAATTAAGGCTGCGTGTGGTGACTCAGACCTGCAATCCCAGCACTTTGAGAGACCAAAGCGGGTGGATCACCTAAGGTCAGGAGTTCGAGACCAGCCTGGTCAACATGGTGAAGCCCCGTCTCTACTAAAAAATACAAAACTTAGCTGGCCATGGTGGCAGACGCCTGTAATCCCAGCTACTCTGGAGGCTGAGGCAGAGTGAGGCATAGTCACTTGAACCCAGGAGGCGGAGGTTGCAGTGAACTGAGATCATGCAATGGCAACAAGAGCCTGGGCAACAAGAGCGAAACTCCTTCTCAAAAAACAAAAAATTTTTAAAAAAGAAATACAAATTAAAACTGAGACACCACCATCCATTAATATGGCTAAAACTTAAAAACATCAAATATTGGGGATGATATGGATAAAATTAAACTTTCATAAATTCATTTAGTAATGGACTATGGTACAATCACTTTGGAAAATAGCTTGGCAGTTTGCTACAAAGGTGAATGTACACATATTATTATATGTACCCAGTATCCCAGAGAAATAAGACAAGTGTCTGCACTTGTCTTTATACACAGTTTATGTTGTTAAATTTTTACTGAATGCTCTCTACACCTTCTAACTTTAAATGTAAACTGCTTATCTACTGAGAACACCATATCCCTCACATTTCTCTCAAGCAAAGGCCACACATTGCCCCTCACACCACATGAAATTATGTAGAATTGGGTCTTTGTCATCATTGTCCCCTAGCGCTGCTTTCAGACCATTATCCTTGCTCATCTGTGGCCTGTCATTTCAGCTCTTCAACCCTCCTCCTCCTCTGTACTGTCTACCAGTCCCTTGGTCATTTTTTCTTGTTCACTAATAACCTTGGTACCCAGATCACATTGTTCCTTTCTGGTCAAACTGCACTATCAGCTTTAAATTCTACATTTTAAATTTTACATCTCAAATTCTACATCTCCAGTGACATTCTCCACCATTTTATTTTAACCACACACTTGTCTAACCATAAAATATACCAAGCAATCACATAAAACTTGCTTCAGAAATTTATGTTTGACCACAGTCTCCGAAAATTTTGTATATGTTACTCTGCTATTGCATTTACACTGTCTTTAAAATATTGTTGGATCTATGACACCATTACCCTAAGTACATATATATATATATGTGTGTATGTACACATCCATCTATTTGTGTATTATCTATATAGATCCACCCTATCTATATTATTTATTTATATCAACTTCACCTTTGTTTATATTCCCCTGTCTACTTTGATTCAACAAATTATCTTATCTACTACTCTCTATCCACTCCTAAAATTCCTTTTCCCATGCATACATGTCAAATCCCTAACTCTAGGTGAATACACTAAGCACTTTCTCCATGCTTATAGTCTAGATTGAGAAATATCTAACTATTACACAAGTTGACATAAAAAAAGTAATAGCCTTCAGTTGGACTTTTAAAATTTCTCAAGACTCTAAGTTTACCTGAAATGCTTTCTTCCACATTCTACCACATGACTATATCAAACCTTCTGTAATCTGCTTAACCTTAAATCCTTCATCTTACCTCACAGTATCTGCAGATACATGAGAAACTCCCTTCGATTGTCACTACAGAAGATAGCATGTCACATAGAGCTATACCCATTCTTTCTCCTTTCCTCCTGATACAAAGGGCAAAATCCCCTTTATCCCTTTTCAAGGACAATCCTCCCCTTTATTCTACAGATAGATTCCAGTTGTTTCACCCTTCCCTGAACCTTGTGCTGTTAATTATCTATCTCTCAACTAACACAACTGCATTTTTAACCTCCATCCCATCTGCTTTTAAGTGTGTTCATATTGCCCTATCTTAATAAAATTAAATAAAGCAAAAGCATCTTTCCTCGACCCAGTAGCACAGCTAATTATCCTATTTCTCTTCTCTCCACTCAAACTTATGTAACGTGTTAATTGCTCTTTTTTCCAATTCATCAATTCATCACATTTTTTTATTTCCAGTTTATTCCAATCTGGTTTCAACTTACATAAGTACAGGGAAACTGCTTTTAGCAAAGTCACTAATGTCCTACCCTCTCCGAAATTCAATTACAATGTATTTATTGTACCTTACTGTAATTTTTGAAAGAATTTCAACTGCTGGCTGCTTCCTCCTTTTTTGGAACTCTCTCTTTACTAAATTTTCATGTCACATATTCTGTTAGCTTTTTCATTATTTCTCTGGCTATTCCTTCTTCGTTTTCTTTGCTTGTTCTTTCTTTTCCATCAATGAATTTCTCAACATTTCTCCTACGTCTCCTTCTCTTCTCACCCTATTCTCTATCCCTATAGATATCTAATTCATTTCATTGGGCTCTAATAGCTATTTTGGGGTGCGTAACAATTTGCCTATGTCCAGACTACATATATCTCCTGAATTCTCTCCTGAATTCTGAACCACATATCCAACTGCCTACTTGACACTAACACTTTCACAAATTCCAGTTTGAAACAACATGTATTATCTTCTATTGCTTTAGTTTGCCCTGTACTACCTATTCCTTTTCTGGGTTTTCTATTTGTTAAAGTGGCACCCCAATCTCTGATGATCCATCCGGAAATCTGGGGCATGTTCCTAGCTATTCCCTAGTTGTCACTCCTTCTCACATCCAACTTACTACAAATTCATTTGATTCTACATCCTAAAGTTACTGGTTCTACCTATTTTCTTCCATTAAAGCGCTCATCAATACACCATCATTTCTTCTTTTTGTTTGTTTTTGTTTTTGTTTTTGTTTGTTTTTGTTTTTTTGTTAGACGGAGTCTCGCTCTGTCACCCAGGCTGGAGTGCAGCGGCCGGATCTCAGCTCACTGCAAGCTCCGCCTCCCGGGTTCATGCCATTCTCCTGCCTCAGCCTCCCGAGTAGCTGGGACTACAGGCACCGCCACCACGCGAGACGGGGTTTCACCGTGTTAGCCTAAATGGTCTCCATCTCCTGACCTCCTGATCCGCCCACCTCAGCCTCCCAAAGTGCTGGGATTACAGGTGTGAGCCACCGCGCCAGGCCACCATCATTTCTTTAACAAAGTGCTGCAATCACCTCGTCACTATTCCCTCTGCTCTGCAACCACTCAACTGCCTTCCTCCACCTCATTATCTAATTTCAGAGTCATCTGTCTTAAAATGCATACATGATCATGTTACTCTTGCCATAAATTATTACAATGACTTCCCAAGCTCTGATCTCCAACGAGGCTTACCAAGTTGTACAGCCTCATGACTTTCTACCTCTACATCAAATGCAGTTCCCTTTTACTGCTTCCACTCCAAACACGATGAGTTTATTAGTTTCTCAAACAAACTATTATTTTTCTTGCCTCTGGTTCTCGGTCCCTGCCGCACCTTCCGCCTGGAGTACGTTTTAGCCTCTGGTTCTCGGTCCCTGCCGCACCTTCTGCCTGGAGTACGTTTTATTTTTCACTCTTCATCTGGCTGTGACCCACATCATCATGAAGTCATATCTTCAATACAACTTTAAGAACAACAACAAAATAACTATTGCAGCTTAGATTTGCCTTGGTATACAGATGCTTAGAAACTGATTTCACTTTGCAGGTTTGCATTTGCTTTTGAAATATTTTAACTACTTTTATGCTCTCACAATACCTGTGAGTAAAGGTATTATGTCCATTTGGGTTGCAGCTATATGCCTAATACCCAGCACGTTGTGTAGCACAGAGTAGGTTGTTAATATTTGTTGCAGGAATAAATGAGTAAACAGTATGATTCAACAGTGCAAAAAACAAAAATAATAGTTTGAAAAATTATCCTCAAGAATGGCAAAGGCTAACATTTTTAGTTCTATCATGAATTAGGGATTAACACCAGGGTATCTAAAAATCTCTATATCAATATGTACATGTGTACACATCACAGAAATAGAGGAAAACATAGGCTTTTCACTGGGTTTTTGCAGCTCCCTATTAAGTATTATTGTCCTCATTTTGCCTAAGCAGAAACTGAGTATACAAAGATTAAATAATTTGCCCCAGTCACACTGCTAGAAAATAGCTGAAGTTGAACACAGAGAAGTTTGATTCTAGAATGCAAATTCTTAATCATATGGGAAGATTTCCTTTTAAATAAGCACTATTTTTTTTTAAGTTTTACATTTTAGGTGGATCTATAAAATAAAATAATTGTATTAATACCATTATAAATATATTCATCAGATTTCTTCAGTATACTACATACGCAACACTATCAAAAGCAAAATACATGATGCAGAAACCTAAATGTTCCAAGACCTTAAAATAATTCATGGCAAAAACATTTGGATACTTATATTGCTACACTAATTATTTCAGATTGCTCAAGAACTCCTTAGTTAATACTTCATGAAATAAGTGAAACCTTCACACCTAATAGAATTAATGTACCTACGAAGCAAACAACTTTTAATCAGAGAATTAGAGTGAAATTAAGAAATGTCCAGTCGGTTTAGTTATTTATTCTTTTGCTATATTTTTTCTTATCAAATATTTGTGACCGGTACATCCTTCAGAGAAGACCTCTCATTGGATGTTATATTATCGGCTTAATGAGGTATGACAAAATTTCATGACTAACTCTTTTGTTTTGTATACATGCCATCATTTTCTCAACAGTTCCAGGTCAGTGTCACTATGCCAGAGAATGTTCCAGCAGTAACTTTATCCTGGGTTGGATAGAGCTTTTATCTTTAAAATCTCATGACCTGATGTTTAACCTTTACCAAAATGCTTAATGCTTAACCCAAAAATGCTACATGTAAGGTTTTCTGTAAGGGTGACTTTTGGTCTGTTTGGCAGTCTCATTTGATTCCAATCAAGTGTATCAGGTCTATTGAAATAATTTTGAACTTATCCTTATCCAAATTTATCACACCATCCTCCACAGGCACAAACCACCCTCCTCCCCAAGAAGCTTTTCATGCTTCTTGTGTCCATGGCATAGGTGAAGGGGCTCTAAAGTCCTGTCCACCTTCAGAGCTAAGCCTGTTCTCTGATTCTGGCAAGTTGTTTTTACATTCTGTTCCCCAGACCATTGTAAGGGTACTTGTTTTACACAAGCTATTCTGGTGATTTTCTTGGAAGAAAGAAAGTACACTAACATGGTTTCTTTCCAATGGACAGAACCCAGCCATTACTTTTATAGAACACTTGTGCTGCTTAGGAGAAAAAAAAAAAAAAAAGCCTCCCCAATTAAAAGAAAAAAAAAAAAAGTACAGGGTTTTTAGTCTCTTTACTTCCACTACCATGCCCTCCAACGTGTATTTTTGTAATAGATTGCCACTGTTGGCTCTGTCCTTAAAATACGTTCAGAATCCAACCTCTCCTTACCATCTTTGCCCCCAATACACTAGTGAAAGCCACGAGAAGCTCCAACCTGAATTATTTTGCCTATGCTAACTGTACTCCTTGCTTCTACCCTGAACCTCCATGCAGTCTATTCTCAGCAGAGTGACTCTTCTAAAACTATGTCAGATATTCTTATTCCTCTGCTCACTCATTTCCTATATCGACAAGGAGAAAAGCCAATGTCCTTACGATGGCCTGTAAGTCCCTCCATGAACTGGCACCCCTGAAGTCTCCGTCCTCATTCTCCTTTGCTCTCATCCTGCCTCACTTCTCTCCTGCCACATCGGTTTTCTAGCGGTTCCTCAAGCACAGCCAGATAAGGTACAGCCTTAGGGCTTTTACACTGGCTGTTCCCTCTTCCAGGGACAATATTCCTCCCGATGAAGCATTGTAATACCACATTAAGCCAATGACTAACATACTCATTTTCTCACATTGGCATAGTTTTGTTTTATTTTGCTTTTTTAATTAAATGTTACTGTCTCAGTGAGTTCCTTCCTGAATCCCCTATTTTAAATTGTAGCTTTACCCAATTACTCCTAATTTTCCTATTTGGTGCTCTCTTACTGTTCCATGGGACACTAATTATCATCTAATATAGTTATATAACTTATTTATTTCATGGTGTATCTCCTCCCAGTAAAATATAAGCAAATGAGGTCAGGGCTTTTAGGTGGTTTGGAGTTTATGGTTTTTGTGGAGGTTTTTGGTCTATTTGGTTCATTGTTATATCCTCATTTTCTAAAGCAGCAAAAAGGAGACAATAGATAATTACTGAATATTTGTTAAATGAGTGAGTCAATGGATGCTATTATTTGGTATTAAACCGAGCAGAAGGTGGAAATAATCTAATACAGACAGTAGCTATAACTTCCATGGAAGACCTCATTGTGGCTAAACAGACAGCCTTAATTCGACAGATGTTCAAGTAACCAAAAATTGAAGCAGACAGCTTGACTAACTAGAAAATGTTTGTATCTATACAGGGATATGAAGGTTTTCCAGAACAGCAAAAGGAAATAAATAAGACGGCAAAGAACTGGACAGCCGATCGTATATCTGATTACTGTTAATAAACCAACTTTTTTCACTTCCTGACTTGGATACATTTATATTCTCTATCCTAACATTGAATTACAGACTTTCATTTAATTAGATAATAGATTCTGTACATTTGCACTTCCTGTAAAATAAAAAACCCTCATTTTGACCTTTTTAATTGACTTAATCTGCCAAGATTCTGACCAAAGACTGTAACATTTTGACACTACATTTTACAAAAAGCTTTTATATATTGAAGCTTGATCAAATTGAATAATATATGTTCAGAGACTGGAAATATGTACTTTGCTCAATATATTCTAATTAACATAATTGGCCCAGCACCAAAAATGACTAGAAGAGTTATTTTTTTAAATACAGATATTAAAAAGACCACTGCTTCATGTAAGACAATAATAGTATGTGAGTGTTTTCTGTGTATGATTTAATCAGAAATTTATATGAAACATAGTAATCAGCAAAGAAGTCATGGAATTGTTAGAAACTAAAATAGAAATGATAACAGTGAAAGTCAAGTAATAGAATTGCCATCAGGAAGGAAAAATAAAGAGTTCTGTGCACAAAGAAGCAGGAAAGAGTTAATTAAGCAGTCGAATTGAGGGAAACACGATGGGAAAGGAGGATTATTATCATGTTTATTTCCCAGCACTTCTGGAGGCTGAGGCAGGAGGACCGTTTGAGGCCAAGAATTAAAAATTAGCCTGGCCAACACAGCGTGACCACGTCTCTACAAACAAATTTTAAAAATTAGTTGGGTGTGATGGCATGAGTCTATAGGCCTAATTATCATGAGGCTGAGACAGGAGGATCCCTTGGGCCCAGGAGTTCAAGGCTGCAATGAGCTATGATCCTGCCACTGCACTCTAGCCTGGGCAATAGAGCAAGATTCTATCTCTAAATAGTAATAGTATGTTTACAGTTTATCTGGAAACATATTATTTTTACTATATGTTAGAAATATACTTAAAATATTTTTAAAGGTAGTTCCAGGTGGAAGAAAAGGAAAAGAAATAAAATTTACACACTGGTACCATCCCATAGATTATTAGGGTAATGATGAGCTACACACAAAATTGTAATGCACTACCATAAAAAAATGGTTTAACAGTTAATGCCAATCATGCAAGCACATAACTGTAAGGAAGATAGATTAGTACAAACGTGTTTGGCTGGGCGCGTTGGCTCATGCCTGTAATGCCAGCAGTTTGGGAGGCCAAGGCAGGTGGATCACGAGGTCAGGACATTGAGACCATCCAGGCCAACATGGTGAAATTCCATCTCTACTAAAAATACAAAAATTAGCTGGGTGTGGTGGTGCATGCCTGTAATCCCAGCTACTAGGGAGGCTGAGGCGGTAGAATTGTTTGAACCCAGGAGGCAGAGGCTGCAGTTAGCTGAGATCATGCCACCGCACTACAGCCTGGTGACAGAGTGAGACTCCATCTCAAAAAAAAAAAAAAACCAGCATGTGTTTGCAGTCAGGTATATTTAAAGGATAGTGGTTGTTGCAATGCTGAAATTGACAACAAAAGTATAAAATGACTAGATTGAGACTAGAGTCCATGTTTCCCATTCACTTTCATCTTCATGTATCCTGTTGACCTGTATCTCCATGTGACTTCCTATCCACTGTTTATTGGTGGAAGATTTTCACTTCTGTTTCACTGCATTTCCATCCCAGATCTCCCATCCATCTCAATGCCTGGCTTTATTAGTGGTGACATCTTTATTCATGTGAATTGCCCATCTAACAACTGATCTCTCAGTTCCTTGACTTCTTCACTTACGACCATCTTTTTCTTCTTCTCCATATCAGCTACGTACTTACATTGTCAAACTCTGGTATTTGTCATTACCAACAACTCTACTACATTAAAACTCTCCATTTAACGTTTCATTCACTGACCACCACATTTTTTCTTCCATTCTATTATCAGTCATACCCCCCCAATAACATCCAACCTCCGTATGATTAACCCCACCAATTTGCCTCAATTCTGTTACTCTGTTTCTCCCCACTTTCTATATTTACACTCTGCTCTCCCAGTTTAGAACACAAGTTTGGTCATTATAGTCACTCCCTGAAAATGGCCTCAATTATTTTGTTGTCTCTCTGTCAACAACAATTCCCAATAAACCAATAAATACGTTCTAGTGTTATCTATCTTAAAAATAGACGTTTAGGAACCCACGTTCTCTTCCAGGTACCATCTCATTTCAAACCATTTTGAAAAGAAGAAAAATGAAAAAAGTTATTTAATAGTTGTTTACTACTGTCATCCCCAGTTTCACTTACTCCAATTACTCTTCTGCTTCTTCCAATCTGGTTTCCACCTGCCCAGCATAACTTATATTCCTCATTTTCAAGTCACCAAAGACCTAAACATTTGAAAAATTCAATTGAATCTCTCTGTTTTATTCTTACACAATGACTCAGCAGCATTAGTTCACCATACCTCCTTCTTAAACCCTCTCCTCTCTCACCTTCCATATCACTACAGACTTCCAGTTTTCCTCCCGCCTCACCGCTCTTTCATTTTCAGTCTCCTTTGCTAACTATTCCTCCTGCGACCAATGTGAAATTACTGGATTGTGTCAGGATTCTGCCTTGAGTTACCTTTTCTCTTTCTCTTAAACTCTCTCTTGAGGTGATTTGATGGTATGGAATATCTTTGTGCTATTTCCAAATCTCCATCTGACACCTTTCCCCAGTTCTAAACCCCTATATCTAACTGCCCACTTTATATCTCCAACTTGGATGGCTTAGATTAGTTTCCTCCCACATATGTGATCTCAAAAATAATTTTTGATCCCTCTTCTCATTTCTCCCCAATTTTTGACATCTCAGAAACTGACAATTATTTTCTCATTCCCTTCATTTCCCTCACTGCCTTCAACCAGTCTGTTGTGCTGCCGTTTCAATTCTACCCGCAAATATATTATCCATCTGCTCACTTCTCTTGTTTCTGTTGCCTCCATTTTAGCTATCAGCATCTCTCACCTGAAAAGCATCTCTCACCTGAAAAGCATCTCTCACCTGAAAAGCATCTCTCACCTGAAAAGCATCTCTCACCTGAAAAGCATCTCATTTTGACTCGCTCCTTCCATTCTTCTCTCACTCTAGGCCATTTTCTATAGCCACAAAAATTGTTCACTTTTAAAACATAAGTTGAGCAATATCACTTCTTTGTATGAAATGATTTCAGGAGTCCCTATTGCTTTTGGGGGAAAAAATGGATCCTGCCAGGATCTTTTTATCCCATAATATACCACTCTTCCCTTCTATTGCATGTCACTACACAACAGCCACACCGGCTTCCTTCTTTCTCCTCACTCCTGCCATGTTCTTTCCAGCCTCAGACCCTTTTACTTGCATTCCCATGGCTTGCAAGTCTCTTTCCCTGGCTCTTCAGATGGCCAGTGTTTTTTGTTGTTGTTGTTTTGTTTTTTGTTTTTTTAATTTCAGGTTTTAGAAAAAGAAAAAAAGGAGAGAGAAAGAGAGAGAGAAAGTCAGTCAGTCCCTGACCACCCAATCAAAAAGTGGCCCTTTTCGACTTTCAGTTATTCTAGATGCATCTACTCTTTCTTTCTTAGCATTTTTCACAATGTTTATCTTGTTTAAGTATTTGTTTTCTGGTTTGCTGTGCAAAGTAATTTTCATGGGAGCAGGGACTTATCTATCTTACTTACCACAGTATTCCCAGTCCAAAGTAGATCCTACACAAGGTAGCCACTCTGGAAAATGTTGCTGTACAAAATTAATTAATGAATGCACTACTACATAAAGACTAATTAGAAAAAGTTATTATATTCTATATGCTGTACCAATCTGCAGGGTCAAAGGCAGAACTAAAGAATAAGAAGAAACAGAAACAGGTGTCCACAGGCTATTCAAAATGATGAATAATTCCCAGGATCTAGCCTATGACTAACTAAGCACAAGAAATGCCACTTAGGCCATATGCTGATGAGTACACAGTAAAGTGGCTCCCTGGGTATCCATCTGGAAAGAGAGCTAAAAATAATGAAGACTTGGCTGTGCACCAAACATTGTGCTGGGTATTTTATATATATTACCTCTATTAATACTCACAACTGCATTGTCATCATCATTTTATAAATAAATTTTCTGACCTCAGAAAGATAGATATAAAATTGCCTAAGATTTCACAAGCAGTGAACGATGGATTTTTAGATTAGAGATTACGTCTGCCCAACTCCAATGTCCATAGTGTTTCTACAATACTACATAATCTCATATTTTTTATTTTAAGAAATTTATTAGTGCCCATTGGATTTGAGAGTTAAGGGGTAGGCCCAGAAAAGGCCTTTGGGAGCCCTATTTTTAATCTTCTACAGGACCTCTAAAAAAGAAGAAGATGAAGACGAAGACAAAAAAAAAATAAGTAGAGGGAAGAGAGGCAAGGAGGAAGAAAAGGAGAAGGAGAAGAAACCTGAGATTAGTTTGTTGGCCTACAATGTAAACTGTTGTGCAATGCTACAGAGTTAATCAACAGGAAATGTGAGATTAGAAACTGGCTTCCAGACTTTATCCAGTACTTTCATTCAAGCAATTCACTCTAATAGAAAATTGAAACTCAGAGCTAAATAATAATGTGCCCAAAAAGGTTAGATTTGCATTGTGCACAAGTGAACCAAGTCAGCAATCAAATTTTTAATTTATTTAAAAATAAGATTGACATCATACTTCTTGGATATGAACTTCCAAAGGCCAGAGTTGCTTCAATCAGGGGGACAGATCTCCTAGGGGCATTGATAAGCCTATGATTAATGTCTTCTGCATCTTCCTTATTCAGATCTTTATCACTGGGCCCAATGCCTTGCTTCCAACCAACTACAGGTTTGTTTTTGTCCAAAAATATTTTCTTGATGGGCAAACGAAGAAGCTGCTAAGGGGGCCTGCAAGATAGAAACCACAACAGCCAAAAAAAAAAAGAAAACAAAAATTCTATACAGGAAAAATCAGAACTTGTTTGGACTTTTGTATATGTATTTTGCAGATTGATATATTTAGATTGCTCATTCAGAAGTACCATAACATTCTCAGTGCTTGAGGTCTCCACAGGTCTTAATTAAGCCCCATCTATTGGCAGCTTCTGCCTAGCCTTCCCCATTCTGTTAGGGCAGAGGCAGTGTCACTCTTCTGACTCCATCACAAACTCATGCCACAAATTTATTGGGACCATCTGCCCTTCATTTCCTCAATACTGATGTCCTGACTACAGAGGATTGTACCAAGGATCAGTTTCTATCTCAAAGGTAGCCGTTCTTCGTAAAAAGACAACTCCTAGATGGCTTAGTCTAAGAATCATATTCAGAAGAAATATCCTACACCAAGTAGTGACTAACTGAACAAGTTAGATCGAAAAGGATACAGAGAAAGTCTTCACGCTGCAGGAAAATTGGGTGAAGAAGCAGCTTGGGAGAGAACAAAGAATATGCCTACAGTAAAAGTGGTTGCCTGTGGTCACTTTTCTTGGAATGAGTAGAACAGGCACTCATAGCTGATCTGGCTAGAACAAGTTATCTTCTAAGTTCTTTTTTAAAAAACCAGTGTGTTGAGGTATGATTGACACATGAAAAGGTGTAGATATTTAATGTATATAATTTGATACATTTTTAGATCAGCATACACCCATGAAACCATCATGACAATTAATGCCATAAACATATGTATCACTTCCAAACAGTTCATCTTGCTCTATTCTGAAACCAATCTTATAGGAATCTCACACCTGGTCTTCCTTTACTGTCATTATCTCTCACTGTCCAATTGTGTCGCTGCTGAAATTACTTTTCCCAATCTTGTAAATGTTCATTTTATCTGCCAAGATAGTCACAATGGGTCTCCATGCTTGGAGTCTGAAGATACACCCTCTTGAGAACCACTTACTTATTCCACCAGCTGTTTCCCACATAACAGCACCAAGGTTAGGCCATGAAGGCCTTCCCACCATAGCCTCATGCTTTCTCATAGCCAGTAAGACCTCACCACCACCTACCTCCAACAATAACAGTGATAGTTAGTACCTTATATTCAATCTAAAGAGCCAGCCCATACTATTCCTTTCCTACAGGAAATTTTATTTCAGGAGTCTCGTTGCCCATCCCTGTCTATGGGCTTTGGCCAAAATCATTCAGAATCATTCTGCTTGATTTTCCAAATTGCAGTTTCAAGGAGGAATATCCAAGTTATTGATTGTCCTCTGCCCCTTGAGAAGACCTCAGGTCTTTATTTACAAACAGATGTTACTTTTCTCTCAGGAAACACATTTTTTGGCTAGGAACATTTAAGAGTGGTAACTTTCATGAACAAATCTTCTGCCACACCCTAATCTCAGGACAGGGACCAGATCCCAGCCCTAACTTGGCATAAGAGCAGGTCACTGAGGTTTTTCCCTGCTTCAGGGGCTTTCGTCTCCACTAACCACAAGCAAGAGCCTGGCATTTTCAGTAACCTCTTTCATGGGGAACCTATTTAATCTCCAATCTGACTGGCAGTCTGTTTACACATGTATAAAGAATATATATCATCCCAAACTCTCTAATATCTAGGCTCCTTGGCAGGAATAAACTAAACACTTAGTCGGAAGATATTAGTTTTGATAGATCAACATGTGAAAGAAATAAAAATAAAGCTATGAATCATTTGCCTCCTAAAAACTTTATCATTAGATAATTGGTCTATACCTTTCACTCTCTTTTTCTGACACAACATTTTTACCTATATTTTTTTTTCTATTTCTTATAGTTATTATGTTCCTTTCTTGTCTTAATTCTGACTTATATTTTAGGTCAGTAATCTACCTTACTCTGTTTTACATGGGGCAATCCCAGTCAACAAAAGTATAATTCTGTAGCCTTAACATCTAAATAGTGGTATCTAGAAATAGCTGTTTTTTTCTATAACAGTTCTATGAATAGATTTTAGTGTCATTTAAATAAATATTTCCTAAAAGTGCTACTGATCTAGTGATCTTAATAAATGATATTCTAAGCTAATCAAATATAACGTTTAAGAAATATTAAATATAATCAAAGATAATATTTAAGAAAATTAAACATTAAAACATAGTTTGTGCCCTTGCAGTAAGATCCTTTTTGTGAGCCACTAATATTTATTGATATAATCTAATATTCTTTTTGGCTAGTTCTTTTGGCTCTTAAATTGCAAACACCTTATTTCTTTCAGCATTGTTACTTTAGTTATCCTAAACTATTATCTGTATTTGTAGTTTAGCCTAAATGAAGAGATTTACCTTTTCTAGGTAAAAATTATTTTTGCTTTTTTTAAATAGTTTTTTAACCTTTTAATTTATTTCTATTAATTCTTCTCCCAATAAAAATTCATACCTCTCACATTTATAACAATGGAGAATTGCATTAACAGTTTTTAAAGCATGTATGCTTTTGTCAACCTTTTCACAAATTGATATTCTATACATTTACAACATTTTTAGTTTTACTTAAATGTTTTACAGATTGAAATGGAATCTTACAATATAATATAATATATACAATATAATATAACATTTAATATGGTGGCTATAATAAGTAGTATCTAACATTAAATTAGATGATGAGAATCACTTCTGAGGAAGTTATTTGATATCTGCATGAGATAGCCTTGGCATGTTAAAAAATAAAATCTTTCTGAAAAATAAAAAACAATAGCCTGCATTACAAAGCAATGACAACACGTGCAACTAAATGCTGAAGAATTTTTAATAAACAAAAATCAAATGTTGTTATGATTGACCTAACAATACTAGGACCTGCCCTAACAAATTTAGGGGCAATAATTAAGGTAATCTCAGATATGACTTTTTCCCTTATTTTCTTTAAACTGAGTGGGTTTGTACATTATCTTTGTATTTTTCAGTCAATATTAATTCACAAGACTAAGGAGGGAAATCCTAGAGGGTGGAGTTGAAGAAGATTCAAATAATTCAGACCCTACAAAAATAAAACTTTATCTGTCAGCTTGAAAGAATTTTAAGGACATTACTATATGAAGCAGAATTATCACTACTATTAATTGCACAGGCATATTGAAAGGACCCCAGAAAGTGACCTCCTCTAAAACAGAGAATGCCTGTAGAAAATATGTCTTAATCTTCTACTCTGCACTTAGATAAATGTCAAGTATATCTACCACCTCAATTAACCATAGAAATAAGCTGTCAAAATCTAATTCTTTTTTTTTTTTTTTTTTTTTTTTTTTGACAAGGCGTTTATTCTGAAACCAGCAGAGGGAGAAACAGGCAGTTCCATTAGAAAGAAACAAGTGTCCCAAGGGTCTGTGCCACGCGGGGTGCTTTCCATGTGCAAAATGCTGATTAAAACTGGTGAATCTAGGCTAACATATTCAGGGTTTGCTGACTGAGCTCTAGTAAAACTGGAGCCGTGTGGTCAGATTGACTTTGGAGTTGAGATCATTAACCAAAAAAAAAAAAAAGATGATTTTCATGTCTTCATGTCTAGAAATGCCAAGCAAAACGTGAATGGATTAATGAAATGAAAGTATTTTACCTTAAGGTATCATATTGGCAAAGGTGAAGCCAAGTTTTTATTATAAGCATTTATTTTATGTTTGCTATTATCTTGAAAAAAATTATGGAGCAGCTTTTGATACCACTAATACTAACACAGCTAAACAAAGTTAACAGATGGTCATCCATTCATTCAGTTACATAACAAATATTTATTGTGTACTTTTAAACAAAGATAAATGTGCAAGATGCACTAGGACACACAGAAAAATTATAAAATGCTAATTCTTTCCTTCAGAATATTATAAACAGTAACAAAGAAAAGATAGGTGTATGCTACCATAATATAAATTTTAAGAATACGTTGGTCATTCAGCAATGCCAATGTCTTCATTGATAGTTTAGAGCTATATTATTCAGTACAGAAGCCATTAGCCATATGTATCTTTTTAAATTTAAATTTGAACTAATTGAAATTAAATTACACTAAAAGTTTAATTCTGTAGTTTCACTAGCCAGATTTCAAGTGCTCAGTAACCACGTGTGGCCACCAGTTATAGTACTGAACAGTTCACTTTCTTCATTGTGAAGGGTCTTATGGAAAACACTGTTTTCTAATACAGAATTCCATCAAGTCACAGCAATATACAACCTCGTTGAGTCTTCATGAGTGGAAAAGACAGAATTTTGATGTATTCAGAAGTTCAGGTCATGCTATTCAAAAGGAGGTAGCATAAACAAAACAGAAAAGTCCAGAAGGAGTGAAGTATATAGAGGAAAGAGGAACTGCATTTACTCATCTGTAATTTATTCATTTATTTACTTTTACTGATGAGACAATAAAAGACAAAAGCGGGGGAAAGTTACATATTCAAGTTAAAATTGCATCATTAATAAATCTGAATGACAAAAAATGCATAGCAGCATAACAATTATAACTGTTTTGCAGACAAGCACATCTTGAAATGTGGTGTGCAATATGATTTTAGGTCATACACTGATAACATTTTTTGGTTTGATGGCTATATATATATTTTTGGGGTATGTGAAAAAGGGAAAATCATATCTCATTAGCACATAAAATCTGTTATATCACTGATATTGCTTAAACAAGGCTGAATTTTTTTTTCAATTAGGAAAGAGTGAATTAAATAAAAGTCACGGATAGTCACTATGTAGACGTAAAGAGTTTTTCAGGTTTTACGACCAATGCAGTTCTATGTGTTGTTAAAATCATCAAATACCACATGTAACACTGCCCAACTGTGCCATCTTGAGAATATTACTTACATACCTTTTTTATTCTTCAGTTTTCTCTTCCACAAAATGAAGATATTAAGAGTGACTGTGTTATAAGACTTGTATGGGGACTAATTATAAAGCACTTAAAATGCTGCTTAGCATGCAGTCAACAATAATTTTTCACTATTATTACTATTAATGTTTACAACATGATCAATACTGTGCTTTAAGAAAGTTAAGCCATCAACAGAATGCAACGTGGTTGAAAGGCAACATTACAATATGGAAAAAAAATGCAGTTTTAATACAGATTGAAAAAAAAAGCAGTTGTAGTACAGATTCAATCATGCATAGGTCAAACAGTACCGCCGTCTGAACACAGCGGTAGCGATAGAAATGTAGAGACACAGACAAGAGTTACAGATGTAACAGAGCTAGAATAAACAGGCTTTAACGCATAATTTAACATGGAAATGACGAAAAGATAGAGATAAAAGAAAATACCAAAGTTCGCAACTCTAGGTAGAGGGGCACCAGTATATAGTGAGGAGGAGAAGTCTGGGGGAAATGATGATGGGTTTCATTTCAGAAATATTGACTTTGAGGTTATGGCAAGGACTTCAGGTTAAAAACTTCAGCAGTGGAAGTAAGGGTCTGGATCTCTGCAAAAAGTCAAACTGTAGATTTATGAATCACCAACCCATTGCTGATCATTAAAACCACGATATCAAATGAGTTTGCCATTGGAAGGAGGGTGGAGAAAAGGATTCTTAAGGAGCACCTTCTTTTTGTAGGAAAAATCAGGAAACTGAGACAATGATTGAGATTTAGAGAATTCAGAGATGTGGGTGGAAAATAGGAACACTGTATCATAGAAACCAACTTACAAAAGAGTTGCACAAAAGAAAAGACAAACAAGAACATTGAGTGCTGCAGCGTGGTTACAGAGGATAAGAACTGAAAAAAGTCATTGGGTTTAATAACTAGGAAATACTGGTAATCTGAGAATAAAAAGTCTGGTAAATGCCAGAATCAGTGCTTGAGCTTGACATACAGGTCAAATGTTAAGACTCTTTCAATAAGTGTAGCCACAAAAAGAATGAGGGAAACTATGTTAGCGTGAGAAAATGGCAGGAACAAGGGAAAGGTCTTCTTTGTTTTTGATTTGAATATATTTGTAGGCTGAAAAAAATAGTGAACATAAACATGAATTGAAACTAAGATAGAATATAATTCAATGAGCTAGATCTCGAAGCTAATGAAATGAGAATAGATAGAGGAAATACCAGAAGATCTCAGCCTTGGTGTGGGAGGGGAATTTTTCTCTTAGAAGAAAAGAATGATGAAGGTAGGTGAAGATCTGTAGCAAGTTAAAGACTGAAATTAGTCATTCTAATGAACTAAGATCAAAAGGCCTCAGTATTCATTCACCTTACTCAAAAATATATATATATTTGCTGAGTGCCTACAATGTGCCAGATATACACTATTCTAGAGCTGGCTATACAGAAATAAATAGGAAAGGTAGGAAATTGATTTGAATAATTAACATATTTTAGAGTGGGAGAGGAATACAATGAAAAAATAGAAGAAAACTGAGGTCAAATCACAGAGCACAACAATATTTAGAAATATAGAAAAGTAGGGAAAAGAGGAAATAATGTGGCAATGAATGACAAAAATAATTTTAAATAATGAAACGGCTGTGGAGAGAATTAAATCATACAATAGGACAGAGTAAGAAGAAAAGAATAGATTTTCGTCAGCCAGGGAGAGCTGAAATCTGAATGGGATTGAGCACACTGTAATGATATCAGTGGAAGGAACTCTCCAGAAAGAGGAAGTAACAACTAATGGGGATGACACAAAATGGGGTTGATAGGAATGGGACCGAGTGGTCACTGCACAGTCCAACTGAAGAAGAGAGCATGGTGTCTTGAGTGAATATGTGGATCAGGAGTGAAGTTTTGAGTTTTTGTGAAAATAATTTTGGAAGAGTTATTGAGAAATAAAGACTATTGAATATAGAGTAATATAATTTGCTTCCTTCTCTTGTCCATGTAGGCTCCCTTTCACCACTGTTTACTGTGGTTTGGGTTTTTAGGCCCTTTCTGGGCTATAGAGTTCTTTCCAGGTTATTTTACATAAATTTGAGGGGTATCAACACTTTCCTCTGGGATCCAAAGATCCAGGGATATGCTTAGAGCTGTGACTATGTCACCGATAGACCCATCACAAATCTTAACCCAACATTGATCCCAGAGTCTTCACAAGTGCTCGCAACAAGAGTCCTCTCATAACTACTCCTCTAAAATATGAATATAGCTTCATAATCTGACATTCAACCGTGGCACCAAATTCCCTTCCCTTCCACCATAAGGTTCAACCCCAATAACAGGATTGAAGAGAACAAATCTTCCAGGAGATCAGAGATGGCTTGCCTTACGAGAGGAGAGTAGTAAGGACACGTTATCTGTTTAAAAAAGGATGGTAAAACTGAGATACGTTTTACTGAACAGACTTTCTCAGTTTGAAAGAGAAATAACAAACACTGGGCTTACAGAAAGTCATTCAGAATAGAGCAAGAAGTGAACCATTCAAATGTGGCTGCAGTTTGTGTATCACAAATGGGATCCTTCTGAGAATACTAGAATAGAGAATTATGACAGTGAGGTGACTTAGCCTTAAACCTTATTCCTTTACTTTCTTTCTGGTAATTTTATGCATGAGGTTGGGGAAGCTACTGTATGACAGTATAGACTATATACCAATAATTGTGATAACCTATGATGAATTCTGTGATGTCTTTTTCTTCTTGTATCTTTTTCTTCCTGCCTTGATACCAGTCATCCACTGGGAATCTATACAGTTTGAAAACATATTTGAATAACTTCCATATACTTTAGCTCTACTTTTTATTTGACTCAAAGAAGCCCCAATGGGTCCCAAGTATTCCCATGTGTTTTAGAAGCCTAAAGTCAGTGAGATAGGTCTAACCTCAAGAATTTGAGGCAAAGTAACTTTTGAGGAAAGAATGTAAAGAGAATATTGGGTAGTTTGGCTGTAGCATAATTAATTACATTTTCTGGGTTTCAAAAATTTGAATTGCAATAAAATTACATTTTGATATTCGGTTTTTGCAATTTTCATTAGCAAATAAATATATGTAGAGAGAAAAACAATAAAATTGATATATTGGGAAAAAATACTGGTAGATTTTAACAAGGTGTCCACCTCAGTCTTTACTCTTCCCTCTACACCTATTGCCTAGATGATCTCATCCAGTTCCTCGGTAAAATTTGTGTGTATGTTGATGACGCCCAAATCCATATCTTCAGCCTGGAACTCTCCTCTGAAGACAATACCATTCCATCAATCGCCCAATCTCAGAAACATCTCGAATTCAACATGTGCAAACTAGAATTCTTCACTACTGGTTCACACCCAAATATATAGCTCTTCCTCCATAATATGTCCTTAGTTAAACCACAATGACCAATTTCGCTGCTACAAGCTTAATTTAATTCACCATCAACTTAATGTGCACTATTTTAGCAGGATCTTAACCAGCCTTCCTGCTTCAGCACTTCCTTCTGTGTAATCTATTCTCCATCCAACAGCTAAGTGATCCTTTTCTAAAAGAATCTGTATATAATTGGTATTGTTTATTCCTTAAATATTTGATAGAATTTACCAGAGAAGCCATATATACCTACAGTTCCTTGGTAAAATGGATTTAAATTGCAAATTTCAGTAATTCACTGTTTATTAATACAGAACTATTAGATTATCTCTTTTATCTCGAATCATTTTTGTCTTTCAAGAATGTTGTCTTATTAATTTTTGTAATGTATTAGCATAAAGCTGTTCATAAGAGTGTCTGATCTTTCGAATATGTTTACACTGATATCTCATCTTTTATTTTTTATATTGGTAATCTGTGTTTTCTTATTTTTGCTTGCTGAGTCAAATTAGATATTTATCAAGTTTTTATTTTTGAAAATAATTAACTTTTGACTTTATTGCATTTCTGCATTGTATTCATTTCTAAAAATTTAAAATTTCTACTTCAGTAGTTTCTGCTCTCACCTTCATTATTTCTTTTTTTTTATTATTACATTTAATTTGCTATTCTTTTTCTAGCCCATGAAAGTGGAAGCTTTGACTTTCAATCCTCTTCTTTTGTGGGGGAAGCATTTATTGTTAGAAATTTTCCACTAAACACCACTTTACTATATCCCACAAAATTTGATACTTTAAATGTTGTGATTTCAATTTCATGCACTTCAAAATGTCTTGAATTTTCTTTTATTTCTTCTTTAATCCATGAATTATATTTGAAGTTTATCAGTTGACTTTCAAATACATGTGATTTTCCATATTTCTTTATTATTAATTTTTATAATCTAGTTCCACTGTGGCCAGAAAATATACTTTTGGTGACTTTAGTCCTTTCAAATGTATTGATACAGTGTTTTATTGCCCAGAATATAGTCTAATTTGCTAAATGTCCCATGTTCTTCGGAAGGGAAATATATTCTCTGTTGCTGGCTAGAGTATTTTATAAATAACAATTAGGTCAAATCATCTGAGAGTATTGTTTAATTTTTCTGTATCTTTACTGAATTTCTGTAAACTTGTTCTATCAATTACCAAAGAGTAACATAATTTACAGCTGTAATTGTTAATTTGTCTATATTTCTTGTAGTTCTATCCAAGTTTTTCTTCAAGTATTTTGGAGGTCTCTTAGTAGATGAATTCACATTTATAATTGTTATATCTTCCTGTTGTATCAAAACTTTTATTAGGAAATATCCACCTCTGTCTCTAGTAATAATCTTTGTGTTAAATCTATTTAAGGTGATGTTAGTACAGCCACTTTAGTTTTCATATGGTTACCATTTGCACATTATGCTATTTCTATTTTTTTACTTTCAACATGCTTACATTTAAAATGCAATATAAAAAAATAAATAAAATACGTCTCTTGTAGGCAAGATATATGTGGGTCTTGGTTTTTTATCTATTGTGACAATCTCTACTGATTGAAGTTTGTTTACATTTAAGGTAATTAATCAATAGGCCTGGACTTATTTCCGCCATTTTGCTATTCAGCATTTGCTTGCCTCACTTGTATTTTTTCCCCCTTCTTCCTCCCTTCTTTGGGTTAAACAAATTTTTTGTCATATAGTTTAACTTTACTTTTGTCATATTAGCTAAATTTCTTTACATTTTTCAATGGTTACTCTAGGATATAAACACTGATCTTTAAATTATTTCAATATATTTAAATATTGATTTTTTGGTGATATATAGGAAGCTTGTAACAATATAGTTTCATTTAACACTCTCCTCCTTTGTGTTATCATTTTCATATATAATATTAGATTGGTGCAAAAGTAATTGCTGTTTTTGCCATTAAAAGTAATTGCCAAAACTTTTGCATTAAAAGTAATGGCAAAAACTGCAATTACTTTTGCACCAACTGAATACCTGAATATATGTTATAAACTTAACCATATAGTGTATAAATTTGGCTTTACATAGCCATAGATCTTTTAAAAATTTAAGAATTAAAAGATAGCTATAAATATCTACTTATATATTGGCAAAAATGTGCAATATCTGGCCCTTTTTATTCTTTCCTTTATGACTGATTACTTTTCAGCCTGAAGGTTTTTTTTCACTAGTGCAGTAAACTATCTCAACTTTTGTTTATTGGAAAGTCATTTTGAGAGACAGCTTGGCTGGGTATAGAAATCTTAGTTAACCTTTTTTTGTCATTGTTGTTCTTTAAGCACTTTGAATATGTCATTCTAATGCTTCCTGGCCTCTATTATTTCTGATAAGAAGCCAGCTTATATTTATCATAGCCCCCTGTATGTAATTGACTTATTTTCCCTTTGCTGCTTTCAATGTATTCCATATAATGCTTGATTCTCAACATTTTAATTATATGTGTAGATGTGGTTTTCTTTATTTTGCAATTTGGGACACATTGAGCCTCCTGAAGGTATAAGTTCATGTTTGTCTTTGAATATCAGAAATGTTCAGCTATCATCTCTGGAAATATTTTTCTGTACCTTTCTCTTTCTTTTATTCCTTCTTAACTCCAATTACATATATGTTGAACCAGATGATACTTTTTCACAAGCCTCTGAGGAAGCTTTGTTCATTTTTCTTTATTTTTATTTCTGCCCTTTGGATTGGATATTGAACTATGTTCATGTTAACCAACTCATTCTCTGCCATCTCCAATCTACTTTTGAACCCATCTAAGGTATTTTTATTTTCAGTTATTGTAATCTTCAATTTTAGAATTTCCATTTGGTTATATTTTAACTTTAGTTTTCATTTCTCTATTAGATTCCCTGTTTACTCTGCAATAACTCATTTCCCTTCTATCTTTGAAAGCATTTTTCTTTATTGAAAACTTATAATAGCTGCTTTGAAGTCTATGCTAATTTGACATTCTGACCCACTTGCAATCAGTTTGCACTGATGAATCGGTTTCTTCCTGCGTATGCGTCACACTTTCCATTGTATTTCTTATTTCTTATTTCTGTGGCTAGTAATTTTTTGCTGCAAACTTGTCATGACCATTGACTCAGGCTGCCATAACCAAATACTGTAGAGTGGTTGGTTTAAACAACATAAATTTATTTTCTCAGTTCTGAAAGCTAAAAGCCAAAGAGGAAGGTGCTGGTTGATTCAGTATCTAGTGTCTCTTCCTGGCTTGCAGA
Source organism: Colobus angolensis palliatus (assembly GCF_000951035.1). NCBI lineage: Eukaryota > Metazoa > Chordata > Mammalia > Primates > Cercopithecidae > Colobus > Colobus angolensis. The sequence goes on along the minus strand of NW_012121043.1, from coordinate 5,780,655 downwards.
GGGCTACTTTCTCATTATGTTCTTACCTGGTCTTTTCTCTATGTGTGGGCAAGGAGAAAGAGAGCAAGAGATCTCCAGTGTCTCTTATAAGGAAAATAATCTTATCAAATCAGGGCTCCACTCTTGCAACCTCATTTAAATTTAATTAGTTCCTTGGAACTAATTGGTTCCATCTCTAAATGCAGCCACATTGGGGTTTAGGGCTTTAACATATAAATGTTGGGGAACATGAATTTTCAATCCATAACAGATGTGAAAGTTGCAGAATCAAAATGGATTTACTTCTGGTTTTTCAGAAAGAGGGAGAGAGAGAGGGAGAGAGAGAGAGGAAGGAAGGAAGGAAGGAAGGAA
>NW_012121043.1:5695586-5780079 GCF_000951035.1 Colobus angolensis palliatus | reverse complement strand
GAAAGAAAGAAAGAAAGAAAGAAAGAAAGAAAGAAAGAAAGAAAGAAAGAAAGAAAGAAAGAAAGAAAAAGAAAGAAAAGAAAGAAAAGAAAGGAAAGAAAGAAAAATGGAGCCAGGGAAGGCTGTGAAGCTTCCCTTCATGGAAGGGAGGGTTCTCATATATGAATGCTGAATAACAAAAGCTATCATGAAAGACTACAAAAAACACAACTTTGCACAAAAGTCATCGCAATTTTACACAAAAATTATTTCTGTGAATATATCTGTCTAGTCACTGCTGGTCCAAACTTCAACTGATGTCACTTTTGTTATTGATCCTTGTGTTCAAAGATGATTATCTCAAAATAATCATGTAATGTTTCTCATTTTTCCTTTTAAAACTTCGGTCTTTTCCCTATCTCCCTGAATATGCGTATAGTTTACTATGGCACTTGTATCTCATTGCAATGCTCATTCCAAATAAATATTATTTTCTTTCATAGTGCCTCCTCTCTGTTATTTAGGATGGCACAGCTGGTATGTTATAGTGGCTCTGAAATCTCCTTTCTTCTTCATAGGGTTGCTAGGTTTTGGTTCCATAAGCCACTAACTTGCCTGGAATCAAACTGAAATTTGTCTCCCCCGTGGTGTGAAGAAGCTGATATTGTTGCCAAGTGTTCTTGGATTCCAGTTGCTGTTTTTTCAGCCTAGGCCCCTGGTGGCCTCCTCCATGCCTATTTTGCTTAGGAGTCTGCCAAGGACTTTAGCTGAGTTTATGCTCAGATTTAAAGGCTCGCCCTTTTGGTGGTTTCTTGCCTCTAGGTACCCCCGGTAAACTATATGCATATTCACTGGAAGTTGCTCTTCTTATGCCAGAATTCTACCTTGTGACAAATCAGTCTAATAAGGCTCTGTTTTCTGCCACCCAAGCTGTGTGTGGCCAGGGAATGTACTCAATCAAAGACAGGACAAACCAGTATCTCACCAGAAGCAATTCTGTCTTTCAGGAACAGGCTCATCTCTACTCTCTCCCTGTTTTGTCAACAAACTCCCTGGGTCCATCCAGAGATTTGGCAAAATTTTTGCTCAGATTTCTGGATTTCAGCTCTTTGGTGGGGCTCCTGCTTCTAGAATGTTCCCTTAGGTATTCAGCAATTCTTCCGCCTTGAAACTGAGTCATGTAGGCTGAGGTTTTGCAAAAACAAGCCACAAGGTTACACTTTCTACCTGATGCAGTAGCAGTATTTCAGTAATAAACACTTCTGAAGTTTTTGTCTTCCTTTGGTTATTTTCCAGTGCCTTCAAATTTCTGTTTTTAATTATTTTCCAATTTCTGTAATTGTTTTCTGCAAGAAAAACAGTCTGAATTTGTCACACAACACACATACACACACATACATGAATATCCAAAAATTTATTTTTCCTTCTATTACAGTGGAATACAAAGTCAATATCTTACAAGGCTGTGCATTCTCTAACCTCCGCCTAAACAGCTTGTCTCATTTCTTTTCACTCTCCTTTTTGTTCATTATGCTATAGCCATGGTAACTGTATCTGATAATCAACAGGTTGCCTAACCAGTAATTTCCCCAATCCTTGCCCTCCAAAAAAAAATTTATTTCATGTTCTTCTTTTGCCATGAAGGTTATGTGTCTCAGGATTGTGGCGGGTATAGGGTTTCTCTTCCCAGTCAGATGTGGGCCTGATTTACCTAAGGGTAGATCTTCTCCCCGACCAGTGATTATTTCAGGACTGATCATGTGGAAGATTTTGGAAACATGTGAGGAGAGGTTTACAGAGCTTGTGAGAAAGTTCCTCCCCACTCTTCTAAGAGACTTTTTGGAATCAACTGTCTTGCCCTCTAAACTTGAACGAGCAAGATCTGTTAGCTACTGGCATCCACCCTACAATCACAAAGTGAGCTGCCCTTCAAGGGGTACAGATCAAAGGTCAATGCAAACACACTGAGAAAGAAAATAAAAGAAGAAATAAACTCTGGATTCCAAATGATGGGATCAAACAATCCTGAAAACAACCTGACCTTTGCAGTTCTAGTTATGTGAGTGAAAAAATATCCTAATTGCTTAAATCTATAGGAATTTTGTGTTTGTTTCTTGTGGAGGAAATCCTACTGGCATTCTTTCCACCACAGAAGTGCCAGACTTGTTTCTGATTTGAGATATCTTCAATTATTACTACTACTTCTTAAGGTCTCTTTCTCCAAATCTTAATTTGTCTGTCTCTATGGCATTGAAACCTCAAGTCAAATACTTCTTCAGATAGTCCTTTTCCAACCAGCCTAACTAAAATAGTTTCTTGATCACTCTCTAGCCAACTTTTCTATTTTGAACTTCTCATTATGTGATATTATATAACTTCAATTTTTCCCTTGTTTTGTCCATCTTCTCCAGCAGAAATGTCACCTGCATGAAGGCAAGCGCTCTGTTACTTGTTACTACTGTATCCTCAGTGCCTAGAAGAGGACCTGGCAACTAGTAGGCCCTCAATAAATGATTATTAACTGAAAAATTGAAAAACAGCTCAATTTGGCTGCAGTTTTAACAATGAAACTCATTCCCTATTAGAATAGAATTTCTTCAAACTTACATTATAAAACTAGTTTACTTATAAGAGAAAATGTTAATGACATTGTCTGAAGTCCATATTGTTTAGCTCATAGCTTTTTGATTCCCATAATTCTTTGGAAATTTATACTCTCCAAAATATTTGCATATGCATTTTCACAACAGAATGCTCACTGCTACTTTAAAACTAGGATTGAAGGTCAAATTTCTGATAACAAATCTTTTTTCTTGAAAAATAAAACAAATGCTATCCCCTTAACTGTTACTCAAAAGACTTGCATTTTTAATAAATGCATTCCAAATGAGGTCTTGTTCAACCAGGCTTTGCAAATTAGCAATAGTTCATATGCCCAAAGAACAAATTATTTAGATAACCCAGGATTTCCATTCAGCAGTATCAGATCAATTATTCCTGATGTGCATTTTGTTGATGTGAATGGTTTGCATTAACCTGTTCAGACTTCAGAATCCGTTTTCCAAAGTATTTTCTTCAACAAAGTTAAAGGCCAGTTTTGAAAACACAGATTTCTGAGTGTTAAGGAAATGTATATGTGCAATATGGAGACCCCTTAGAACTTCTTTTTTGTTGCTGTTCTTATCTCCAAAATCTTTTTTTATCTTAATTACCAATACTGTAGGACAATAACGCATGAAAAATAAAACACCATGTGTTAAGCCATTCTCATAACCTCAAGCATTATCTCTGCTGCTTTCTTTCCCCAATTCCTTTGTCTCTGTCCCTACGACACCTTCTGTACCTCAGCCTTAAATAACCAGTGCCTTCATACATGGTTAAGGATTGCTGTGAGAATGACTTTCACAGATGAAGATTCGGCTTCCCCTGAAGCTATTTGACTCTTCTTTTTCACCTTTATATCCTTTTCTATTTCTATATATCAGGAAGTTCCCTTTGATAACAATAAGGGAGCAGGCTCAAGCACAAGTTAAGTTTCTGAAAATAAAATTTCAACTTACAATTTTGATTATGCCCTGATGTGGTTTGGCTCTGTCCCCACCCAAATCTCATCTTAAACTGTAGCTCTGATAATTCCCATGTGTTGTGGGAGGGATCCTGTGGGAAACAATTGAATCATGATGGTGGTTTCCCCCATACTCTTCTCACAGTAGTGAATAAGTCTCAAGCGATCTGATGGCTCTCATGCTGTCTTGCTGCCGCCATGTAAGAAGTGCCCTTTGCCTTTGGCCGTGATTGTGAGGCCTCTCCAGTCACGTGGAACTGTGAGTTCATTATACCTCTTTTTCTTTATAAATTACCAGGTCTCAGTTGTGTCTTTTTCAGCAGCGTGAAAACAGACTAATATATGCCCCTGTTTAAGAAAGATTCCCTTGTCCTTTGCATTGACTCCAATTACACATTTCACCCTTACTTTGCCTTGCCTTCCCCCTCCTTCAGTATAACCACTACCTGTTTCTCTTTCTTAGTCCTAGAAATTGGTGGTAACTTTAACACTCCAATTAAAATTATCCTATATGTATCCGTTCTCCGCTAAAATATAAACATGGCAGGGGACACAGAATTAGAGTTTGAGGACATAAAGTATTCTGTTTTAACTTCAAGAATCATTTTCAGATCAAACTTTAGTACTTGCTGACATGAAAATTTCAAATCTCTTTTAGAAAAATAAATTTTTCTCTCCTAATTTGCTGTATAGTTGATTTTAAGCCTTCCCAGCTTCATCTGGTTTTCAGCTGACTCACTCCAGAACATGATGACAACATGATATCCACAGACAACTGCGGCTTAGCATTATACAAACTCCCCAAACTGGAATGACAGTTTTGCCTTGTGACTCCTGTGCCCTGAAGCATTTTAACCATGAAACTGGCCACAAATGAAAATCCACGACCTGGCACAAGTCTGTAGGTCTGTGAGACCTCAAAGTGCTGGAGTTTAAAATCCTCCGCCAAGGACCAAATGCTACAGAGCAGGAAAGCCACACTAAACAAAATCAGATGAAAGAGAATATTGCCAAAAGGCAGTAACGTTTGGACTGATTTTCACATTATAATCCCATTGGGTACAGTATACAATTGACGATGATCTCCTTTCTTAGTCTGAAATTGGCACCACCTTTTCATTCATCCTTATCAGAAAATTTAAGTAAATAGTAAGCCCCTTAAAAGAGTACATTATTAAGATGATAGTAATTATATGTTTGCCTGAGCTAAGATGATATTATAGAGCTGATCTTCCATGAGATTATCACATAAATATTAAATCAACAGCCAAGAAACTTGGGGATTCCACAGGCATTGGCCCTTTGATATAGACTCATTCTTGTACATTCCTCTATTACAAGAAGAAGCTTCAGGTGGCCCTATGCCTAGAAGGCGTTGGAGTTCCTCTCTATCACTGGTGAAGGAACTAGCCAAAGAAGCCAAAATGGTCACTCCATAAAGATTAAGTTCTAACCAATGACATCCAGACCTTTTCTTGGGAAGGGATACGTGACTGAGACCCAGATTACTTTAGGAGTGATGACAAGTAATGAGCTCCAGAATAGCCAATATATCCATTTATTAGATTTTCTGCTGGCAGGCTGAGGACCTGGGAAGGTTTCCTTACCCACAAAATGGGGTGTCCCTCAATTTCTTAAATATGTCTTATCCTTAAAGCCCAAAGACACTCATTTAATATGACAAAGTACAAAAAAATTTCCGTAGTCTTAATGCTCCACCTCCAATTCAGCCAATATCACGTGTGATCTGAATGTTCATAAATATGAATGATCAAAAACCCTGCCTAAAAGTTATTAATTTACCTCAGTTCTAATTACAATCACTTAAATTCTACTTCCCTTAGATTTAAAATTACTCAGAGCTGCTCTTTCCCTGGTATTGTTAACAATAATGTTCTGCTTTCTGACCATAACCTCTAATTCTTCCAGCTGTCTTCTATATTTTGATCTATTTATATTTTAAACTCATTGGCAAAATAGTCAGTGATTAAGTGTGTGGGCTCTTAAATCAGGCTGCTTGGATCCACATCCTGGATCAGTCACTTCCTAGCTGTGTAAACTTGGGCAAGGCCTCAATTTCCTTATCTAAAGAAATTGGAATTATATTTAATCTAGCAGACACTCATAGCTGCATACTAAATTTGTTACAGAGATAAAATGAGATAATCTGGAACAGTTAGCAGAGTGTAGGTGTGGCACATTGTAGTTGCTAAATAAATGTTAGCTATTTTTCACTCATTTATTCCTAAATTTGTTAATTTCCTTATGATTTTTTCCATATCCAGCCCAAAATCTGTGCCTCATTATTTTTTTTTTCACATAGATAAATTTAGCCAACTAACTTCTCTGCTCCACAACAAGTCTGCTGGAAACTGGTGGAAAAATTATATAACTCTGGGAATTAATACAATCACTAATTTCAGACCTTAAAGTAGCAACTATTCTATGACTAAGGTTCAGTAAGCCTTCTACAAGTCATCAATCAACAATATCTCTAAATATTGACATGTATTACCAACTTTTAACCCACTCTTCCAACGTCCTATATTATCTCCTTTCTATGAAAATTTTAAAAGATAATAATTCTTTATCATTACTTAAATTATCTCTCTTTTTCCCTTATATTTTTATACTCCTGTCTCACATTCTTTTATGTCTGCCCTAACGTTTGCTGAATCCAGGGCAATAATACAAATGGAAGCCCCCATACAATATTTTTAAATATTTAAAAGTTATATTTTATAATCTCCTGATTTCACACAAAATGAAGTAACAATAACTAGATTTACCATCCCACCTGAAGCAATATGCTCTCCAAAAAAAAAAAAGTCAAAAGATATAAAATGATGTGTTTCAAAACACTGGACACAAGCCAGCAAGTAACAAAAATCCCTGAGAGGTGGGAGACATTTGAAGTGAAATTTACACTTGATTTCATTTACTATGCTGAGAGAATTCTCGGACCATGGCATGATGAGGGAGAATTCAGGAGGATGCCAGTGAACTCCCTGAACTCAGGAGACAAAGTTGAGAGTGCAGGGAAGATAGGCTTCTAGACTGCAAAAGACAGCCTATCAGAGAAGAGAGAATTGCACAGAAGCAGGACCTGGGAAATCCACAAAGATCTCCTTAAGCATTGTGCAGAGAGATGATCAGTGTGAGGTAACTATCCAAAGCCGGGGGAAGAAAACCTCAGGAACAATGCCCTAGCACTAACATAGGGTTGGAAGCAGGCCTTTTCCTACCAGCCAGACTAAGAACGTTTATTATGTACATGTGATTTGGTGGAATACTCAGAAAGTCTTGCATCAATGGTGAGGAAAAATTAACTCAGAGCACTAAACTGAAACCCAGTGAACACATCATAAAAGGAAAACCAGAAAGGATAAAACTGTTTCCAAGTAACTTAACTGTGTCCTGGAATGACATTCAAGAATATTTACAAATACAAAACGTATCTAGCACCCAGAGAGGTAAAACTAACAATGCATGACATGCCATCAAAGTTTATGAAACATGCAAATCAACGATTATCAAGCATGAAAGTAAAGATACCAAGCAAGAAGAGAAAAATCAGTAAAATGAAATCGACCCCCAAAATTACACAATTATTAGAAGTAGCAGAAGGTAATAAAATGGTTATACTAACTGTATTCAATTAAAATTAAGTAGAGACATGAAAGATACTTTCTAAAGGTCCAAATCTAACTCCCAGAGATGAGAACTTTAAGACTGAGGGGAAATACACTGAATAGGATTAATGGTAAATTAGACATCACAGAAGAAAAGATTAGTAAACTTGAGAATGTAAGTATAGGAAATATTAAAAATGAAACACAGAGAAAAAATATGAAAAATTAAAGAGCATCTAAATATTCTGGTTTAACATGTAACAAGAAAAGAAGCTTTGAAGAGGGTAGGGAGGACAGTCTTGTATTGCCTACACCGCCCCTCCCCTCTCTGCAGGCAGTGTAGCTCGGAGAGAAAATTTTTGTGCTTGAGGGAAGGAGAGAAAATTTTTGTGCTTGAGGGAAGGAGAGTAATGGTGTTGTGCGACTTCGCTTTGGAACTCATTGCCACTCTGTCACAATGGAGCATGACTCTGGACAGAATTCCATTGGTACCCAAAGAGGGAGCATTTAGATCAGCCTTGGGCCAGAAGGAAAAACCTTAGCTACAGTGGCCACAAGAGTGTGGGTATCACTTCTCCCCAACTCCAGGTAGTGCAATGCGGAGAGGAGTCTTAGGGAAAAGAGAGGGAAGAGTACAAAGGACATTGTCTTGCAACTTTGGTACCAGTTCAGCCATGTTAAAATAAAGCACTAAGCAGATTCCTGAAGCTCTTCATTCCAGGCCTTTGCTCCCGAACATCATTTCTAGATCCACCTAAACTGAAAGGGAATCTGCCACCTTAGCATGGTAGACCCAGCCCCAGTGAGATTTACCACCTGCTGACTAATGTGACCTTTGGCTTTGAATAAACATCAGGCAGCCAGGCAGTAACAGCCATGGGCCTTGGGCAAGCCCCAGTACTGTGCTGGTCTAAGAGTTCATGGGTGTCATGTATCAGTGTGGTGTCAGCTATGGTAGCTACAGGAGCATCTATGTCACCCCTCCCTCAACTCCAGGCTACTCAGTGCAGGGAAAGACTCCTTTTCTTTGGGGAAGAGTGGGGGAAGAAAGAACAGGACTTCACCTGGAAACTCAAGGAATTCTCCCTTATCTTCCCCAAACCCACCAAGGCTTTCTATCTAGAAGTCTGCAAGAATCACAGCATTGCTGAGTTTAGAGCACTCCCTAGTGATGAAAAAGCTGCAGTGAGCAAAGGTTTCAGTAATAACCCTCAATATTTATTAAATTCTTGGAAAGTTCTCTTAAGAAGGACAGGTAAAAACAAGCCCAGACTGTGAAGATTAGAATAAATACCTAACTCTTCAATGACCAGATATCAATGAATGTCCAGCACCAAGAACATCCAGAAAAAAAATGACCTCTCCAAACAGACTACATTTGTCACCTGTGATCAAGCCTTCAGTGACAGAGATATATGACTTCTCAGATAAGAAATTTAAAATAGTTGTCAGTGTCTTGAGGAAGCTCAACAGACTTCAAAATAACATAGAAAAGGAATTCAGAACTCTATCAGAAAAAGTTAAAACAGAGATTGAAATAATTTTCAAAAATTCTTGAACTGAACATTTTAATTGAGAAATGCATCAGAGACTCTGAACAACAGAACACATCAAGCAGAAGAAAGAATTTGTGAGCTTTGAAGACAGGCTATAAGAAAATAAACAGAGGAGAAAAAAAGGAAAAGAAAAATGAAATATACTTACAAGGTTTAGAAGAAGGGCAAAGTAAAACTTACTGGCCTAAATGAGGAGGCAAAGAAAAAGATCAGAGTAGAAAATGTATTTAAAGAAATATTGACAAAGAACTTTCCAAACCTAGAGAAAAATATAAATATCAAAGTACAAAGAAGGTTAAAGAACATCAAGCAAATATGACCCAAATAAGACTACCTCAAGGCATGTAATAAACTCTCAAAGGGTAAGGACGAGGAAAATATTTTAAAAGCAGCAAGACAAAGGAAGCAAATAACACATAAAATAGTTTCAATATGTCGCTTCTCAGTGGAAAACCTACAGGCCAGAAGTGGGATGACATATTCAAAGTGCTGCAGGGGAAAAAAACTTCCAATCCAGAATATTATATCTGGCAAAGTTATTTTTCAAATAGGAAGAAAAAATAAAGACTTTCCCAGACAAACAAAAGCTGAGGAGTTTCACCAAAACCAGGCCTATCTTACAAGAAATGCTAAAAGGAGTTCTTCAATCTGAAAGAAGAGAACACTAACGAGCAAAAATAAATCATTGAAGGTATAATACACTCACTGGAAAAAGTAAATACACAGGGAAATACAGAATACTCTGTCACTATAATTCCCACGTCTAAACCACTCATAAATTTAGCATGAAAACTAAAAGACAAACCTATCAAAAATAGTAACTACAACAATTATATTTTAAGAGACAGAAAATATAAAAAGATAAAGACAACAAAATATCAAAAAGTGGAAAGGGAATGGATATAAACTGTAAAGAGTTTTAGTTTTTTCTTTGTTTTTATTTTTTATTTTTGGTTTATTGTGATAAGAGCTAAGTTGTCATCAGTTTAAAATGATTGGTTATAAGTGTTATTTGTAATTCTCATGGCCAAAATCTATAATGAAAGTATTAAAAATTTAAAAAAATATTAAAACATACTACCAGAGAAATCCACTTATGTGCAATAAAAGACATGAAGAAAGGAAGAAGGTGAGATGAACAAAACAACCAGACAGCAAATAGCAAAATGGAAGTAGTAAGTTCTTGCCTATTATTAATAACATTGAATATAAATGAACGAAATTATCCAATCAAAAGACACAGAGGGCCTGAATGGATCAGAAAACAAAACCCAACTACATGCTCCCTACAAGTAACTCACTTGACCTGTTAATACATGCATACACTGAAAATTAAAAGCTGGAGAAAGATGTTCTACGCAAATGAAAACCAAAAAAAGAGCATAAGTAACTATACTTACATGAGATAAAATGGATTTTAAGACAAAAATTCTAAAAAGAGACAGAGAAAGTCATTGTATCATTGCAAAGGGGTCGATTCAAAAGGACATAGCAGTTATAAATATATATACACCCAACACTGAAGCACACAGATGTATAATGCAAATTTTATTGGAGATAAATAGAGAGATAGACCCCTACACAATAATAGGTGGGGACTTCACCTAATTTTCAGCACTGGACAGATCATCTAGACAGAAAATCAACAAAGAAACAGACTTAATCTGCACTATAGATCAAATGGATCTAATAGGTATTTACAGAGTATTTCATCCAACCGTTGCAGAATACACATTATTCTTCTCAGCACAAGGAACTTTCTCAAGGACACAGCATAGGATAGGCCACAAAAAATCTCAAAAAATTATAAAAATTGAAGTCATGCCAAGTATCTTCTATGGCCACAGTGGAACAAAACTAGAAGCTAATAACAAGAAGAACTTTGGAGACTATACAAACACTTAGAAATTAAACAATATGCTTCTGAATGACCATTGTGTCAATACATAAATTAAGAAGAAAGCTTAAAATTTACTGAAACAAATGAAAATGGAAATACAGCACACCAAACTCTAGCGAGTACAGCAAAAGCAGTACTAACAGGAAAGTTTATAGCAAGAAATGCCTACATTAAAAATAAAAAGACTTCAAAAAATAAAAAGATACATCTTTAAGAATTAGAATGCAAGAGTCTACCAAGCCCAAAATTAGTAGAAGAAAAAAATAATAAAAGATCAGAGCAGAAATAAATCAAAACCAAAACAAAATACAGAAGATAAACAAAATGAAAAGATAAACAAAATCAACAACCTTTAGCTAGACTAAGAAGAAAAAAAGAACTAAATAAAGAAAACTAAAGGTGAAAAAAGAGATTTACAACTTATGCCACCGAAATTAAAAGGAGCAACAGAAACTATTGTGAGCAACTATATGCCAATAAACTAGAAAACCTGGAAGAAATAAATGAACTTCTAGATGTGAAAAAGTACAAATCTGAAAAGACTGATAAAAAGAAATGAGATACAAAAGAAAGAAGCATAAGTAACTATACTTACAAAAAAAAAAAAGAGCATAAGTAACTACACTTACATAAGATAAAATTGATTTTAAGACAAAAAAAAGTCTCCCCGAAAAAAAAAGCCAGGAGCTGATAACCTCACTGCTGAATTCTACCAATGTTTAAAATGGAACCAATACCAATCCCATTCAAGCTATTCCAAAAAATCAAGGAGGAGGAAATACTTTCAAACTCATTCTACAAAGCTAGAATTACCCTGACACCAAAACCAGACAAAGGCACAGCAATAACAAAAACTGCTGGCCAGTATTTCTGATGAACGTACATGCAAAATTTTCAACAAAATCCTAGCAAGCCAAATTCAACAACACATTAAAAAGACTCATTATCATGAAGTGGGATACATCACAGAGATGCAAGGATGGTTCAGCATGCACAAATCAATAAATATAATGCATCACATCAACAGAATAAAAGATAAAAACCATTTGATAACTTCAACAAATTCAGAAAAACCATTCAACACAATTCAATATCCTTTCATGATTAAAAAAAAAATACTCACAACAATCAGTATAGAAGGAACACACCTCAAAACAATAAGGGGCATGTATCACAAGTCCATCTGTTATACTGAATGTCCAACAACTGAAAGCCTTTAGTTTAAGATTTGAAACAAGTCAAGGATGCCTACTTTCATTACTTTCATTCACTATAGTATTGGAAGTCTTAGCCGAAGTAATTAGATAAGAGAAAGAAATAAAGGGCATCCAAACTGGAAAAGGAAAAGTCAAATTATCTTTGTTTGCAGACAATATGATTATGTATTTTGAAAATCCTAAGGACTCCACCAAAAAACTATTAGAGCTTTTAAATGAATTCAGTAAAGTTCAAAGATATAAAATCAGCATACAAAAATCAGTAGCATATCTATATGCCAATAGTAAACAATCTGAAAAGGAAACCAAGAAAGTAATCCCATTTACAATAGCTATAATTAAAGCAAAATACCTGGGAATAAACTTAACCAAAGAACTGAAAAATCCTACAATGAAAATTATAAAACATTGATGGACCGGGTGCAGTGGCTCAAGCACTTTGGGAGGCAGAGGTGGGCAGAACACTTGAGCTCAGGAATTTGAATCTAGCCTGGGCAACATGGTGAAACCCCATCTCTACCAAAATACAAAAAAATTAGTTACTTGGGAGGCTGAGTGGGGAGGATCGCTTAATCGTGGGAGGCAGAAGTTGCAGTGAGCCGAGATCATGCCACTGCACTCCAGCCTGGGTGACAGAGCCAGACCCCATCTCAAAATGAAAACCATTGATGAAAGAAATTGAATAGGACACAAAATGTAAAAGATATTTTATGTTCATTAATTGGAATAATCAGTATTGTTAAATTGTCCATACTACCCAAAGAAATCTACAGATTCAATGCAATCCTTATCAAAATAACAATGATGTTCTTCACATAAATCAAAAAATAATAATCCTAAAATTTATATGGAACCACAAAAGACCCAGAAAAGTCAAAGCAATCTTGAACAAAAGGAACAAAGTTGGAGATCATACCATCTGACTCCAAATAATACTACAAAGCTATAGTAAGCATGACAACATGATACTGGCACAAAAGCAGACACAAAATAGAACCCAGGAGCACTAATGGAACAGAATCCATGAATAAAATAATGCATTTAAAGTCAACTTATTTTTGGCAAAAGTTCCAAGAATATACACTGCTAAGAAAATTGGATATCCATATGCAAGAGAATGAAATTAAACCCCTATCTCACATCATATAAAAAACTAAAATGGATTAAATTCTTAAATTTAAAATTAAAACCTATGAAACTCCTAGAAGAAAGCATTGGAGAAACACTCCAGGGCATTGGACTGGGCAAAGATTTCTCCTAAAACCTCAAAAACACAGACAACTAAAGAAAAAATAGATAATGAGATCACACAAATCTAAAAATATTTTTGCACAACAAAGGAGACAATTAACAAAGTGAAGAGACAACCCACAAAACAGGAGAAAATATTTGCAAACTATTCAACTGCCAAAGGATTAATAACAAAAATATAAAAGAAACTCAAACAGCACACTAGAAAAGTAATTATCAGCATCATCATCATCATCTAGTTGAAAAATGGATAAAATATCTGAATAGACATTTCTCAAAAGAAGACATACAAAAGGCCAACAGATATAAGAAAAAAAGTGATCAATACCATTAGTCATCAGAGAAAGTCACATCAAGAAAGTCACATCAAAAGCACAATGAAATATTATGTCAGCCCAGTTAAAATGGCCTTTATCAAAAAGACAAAAAATAACGAATGTTGGTGAGGATGTAAAAAAAGAGGAACACTCCTGCACTGTTGTGAATGTAAATTAGTAGAACCACTAGAGAAAACAGTATGGAGGCTCCTCAAAAAAGTAAAAATAGAACTCTCATGTGATCCAGAAATCTCACTGCTAGGTACATATCCAAAATAAAGGAAGCTACCACTTGCCTAGGTGTAAGAGAAACACTCAGAATATACATATGATAAGTCTCTCCCATTATTAAAAAAAAAAAAACTTTCTTCCCTCTGTGTACCCAATTATCCTCCATTATTTGTTCAAACTTTCTGAAATTATAGTCTAAACTCAAGCTACTCTGCTTCTGCAGCACCATCACCCTTTCTTATTTATTTCTTGCCTTTAACCTCCTTATAATCTGCCTTTAACCTCCACCAATCTAAAGTTATTCCATGCAAATCAGCAATAGCTTCCTGATTCTCTAATGACGTAAACACTCTTAAGAGAGTATCTTACTTTTCACTGCTGGCATGTTTCACAAGATTGATCATTCCCTGCTCACATTCTCCCCTACCTTGGTGTCCATGATAGCAAAGGTTCTTGGTTCCTATCTTTCTTTTCTTCTCTGCCCTTTTTATTCTCCCCAAGAACACTTTGCTTTATGTAGTAGCCCTTTGAATGTTATCAGTACCTAGGCTTCCATTCCTAGCCTTGACATCAAGAGATCTCTCTTTGTAAAGTTACACACATCCATAGTTTTAATTATGGTTAGTATAGTATCTGCACACATTTCTTACTTGGAAGACTTTAGTCATATCTTTAGAGCTATTTCTGTTTCCAATTTCATGGTTTTTTTTTTTTTTTTTTTTTTATTCTTTTTGATAGGCATTTTGGCAAAATTTATTTTGAAAGTATTTTTTGAATTTTTTTTCTAATCTCTTTTCCATGCTGCAGCTTTCATGATGTTTCTAAAATGTTCAACTGGTATTAAAACATTTAATACTTCTCCACTACTGTCAGGGTAATTACTACATCCTAGCCATGCTGGACAGTTGCATTTTCCTTCAGTCCTTGCCTACTTTTCCAGCTTCATTTGTCATCACTCATCTGTGTACTATGCATAACATCTCTCACCTAAAATATTCACCCATCCTTCTGCCTACAATGCCTGTTTCACAGTTTACTAACTACACAGTTCCTCAACCTTTACATTTCTGTTCAGCATGCCTTAAATTTTGTTGTATGAGTATTACCCATTCTATACCACATACAGATTTAAGAAATATTAATAGCAATGGCAACTACCTTTTACTGAGTGCTTATCATGCAGCTCACCTAATTACTACAACCACCCTATGAGATAGATAATAGCACTCTTACCCATATTCTACACTATTGAAAGTGGATTGTATTAGTCTATTTTGTATTGCCATAAAGGAATACCTAAGGCTGGGTAATTTATAAAGAAAAGAAGTTTATGTAGTTCACAGGTCTGCAAGATAAGCAAGAAGGGTAGCACCAGCAACTGCTTCTGGTGAGGGCCTCAGGAAGTTTCCAGTCATCATGAAAGATGGAGAGCAGGCATGTCACACGATGAGAGATGGAGCGAGAGAGAGAGGGAGGTGCCAGGCCTCTTTAACCATCAGATTTCATGGTAACTGATAGAGCAAGGGCTCACTCATTTCTGCAAGGACTGCAACAACCTGTGATGAGGTATCCACCCCCATGACCCAAACACCTCCCACACTAGGATCAAATTTGCACATGAGAGTTGGAGGGGATGAATATCCAAACTATATCACAGGCTTAGAAAGTGTAATGACTTACATACAGCTAAAAATACGAAAGTCAAGATTTCAACTCAAGACTATCTGACTCCTAAGCCTGATCTCATCAACTCCTCAAAATTCTTTCCTTAGTCCTTCCATCACATAAAGCATATTTTTATAATAGATATGATTAGAGTGTAATTGAAATACTTCACTATTATCTCTACTTCACTTAATTAAGGGGATCTTGAAAGCAAGGATTTTCTGTCGAGATAAGCTAAGTTAAGCTCCAATAATACCCCTAAAATCTCAGTAGTTTAATACTCTCATTCTACTTTTCCAGCATTGGCCAGGAGAATAGCTGTGTTTACGGCAGTTGCTCAGAGACTCAGGCTCCCTCTTGACATATGCTTCCGTGGCAGGGATGTGAAAGGCCTGCAGAGCCAGGCACAAGCAATTAAATTTTAGCAAGCAAGTAACAAATTCATATCTAATGGTAAGGAGGTGGACAAATCCAATTTAATAATACTATCCACTTATAAACAGAAAATGAGAATATTGTGAATAGCTCTAAGGAGTATCACAAATTTTGTTTTTTTATATTTGTTTCCTCTGTGCCTTGCAGTTTTAGTGCAAAGTAGCAGTTGACTCAATAAGTACAAGTTTGTTGAATGAATAAATGAGTGAATGCCTTTCCAGAATCCAGAGAGATGTGGGGCTGAAAGACTAGAGCAAGTGGGGGGAGTTGAAGCCTAAATCATCTGAGTAACTTTCCCTAAATAAAGAAGTATGATACAGAAAGCAGTATCTATCCAGATAACAAAGGGAAGTATTTCTCAAGGGACTTTGCCCTTATTTTTTTAAACAACAAGTATTGTAAGATTTCTTAAGAGAAGCTTGAGGGGAAGTTATCCTGAGTCTGAGTTTGCTAAGCTGGTAGAATTTATTAGAATTGGTCCTTTTCAGGTGTCTCTCAATTTCTGAAGGAAGTTTAGGATGGATTTGTTTCACACCTTAGGATGGATCTGTTTCACACCTCAATATCATATTGAACAGAGTAATAAACTGTCAAGAAACCTGCCTAATTTGAACTCACCCTGTAAATGCCTGTGAAACTTGAGAGCTTTGTTTGCCCTGTTAGTCTCACTATTTCTTCATTTTTAAAATACAATAATTAAGCTGGGTGTGACATCACAAGCCTGTGGACAGCTACTCAGGAAGCTGAGGCAGGAGGATCATTTGAGCCTGGGAGTTTGAGGCTGCAGTGAGCTGTGATCATGCCACTGCACTCCATCCCGGGTGACGGAGCAAGATCCTATCTCAATAATAAATTAATTAAGTAAGTAATTAATCTATAAAACTATTTTCAGATTCAATCTCTCTTTTTTAATCTTCTCAGTGTCTAATTGTGGAGTATAAAATGCTTGTATTGAGCATTATACAAAAACCTCAAATACGTATTTCACATGATCTTGCCATTTGCCTTAATATAATTTATATGACCAAATATAAGATAAATTTCTTTTTCCCAAAATGACACCTCAAAAAAATGAGTTAGTTTAAAATCAATTTTTTCAAAGGTTGCATTCTCAATTCCTTTGTCTTGGATAGCATTTCAGGGATTGAATGAACACATTAGCCCAAAATTGCCTTCGCCAATGTGAGTTTTATGTCTGCATGTATTCAGATAGATAGACAGATGAGAGAGAGAGTTAACATGAACTCGCTAACACTGAAACATTTAGTAAAAACTAAAACGTTTTTTATCATTTTAGTTTGCATGACTAAAACAGTAAAAAAATTGAATTACAAAAATTAGCATATATTTAATAGTGATTCCTGGAGTCTGACCACACCATATTCAACTGCTGGGTACTGTGGTAAACAAGATTCCTTTAAAAGCAATATGATAAATGGTTGTATTGTGGAGATTAACAAAAATAATAAAAGTTTTAATGCTATGTAAATGGATGCTTATGGCTTGGGACAAAATTTCCAGTAACAGCATCAGAAGTAGATACAAAATTATAAATGATGAACTCCGAAAACCTGATGACTTAAAAGAATCTTTCCTTTGATGAAAAACCAATGTTTCATGGGATATGGAACTTTTTATATTAAAGTTTCAACATAAATTTCATAGATATGAAAATATGTGGTATTAACTGCATCTTTGTAGCTAAATAAATTGGCTTTCTCATAGGAAAATGAGGAATTATCTTAAATTTAGTGTTGCTTTGTATTGGACCTAAAAGGTTTAATAGATCATAATATTTGACATGGGAAATTACTACATATTGTTAAGTGAAGTTTTTTAATAGACAGTATACAATTAACTACACAAAGTTACATCTTGATAAGATGTTCACCAATATATTGACTATAGTTATCGCTAAATAGTGGGATGGGATCAAGGATAACATTTTTGTTTTGGGTTTTTGCCTCTGTCTAAATTTTCTACAATATATATTATAATAATTTTGAATTTAGAAAAAAAAATTAAAATCGTCTTTGAAGCCATGTCTACTTCGTACCTCATTATTTGATCTACAAAAGCAGATGTATTTATCTAACAAGATGTCATTCCTTTGTAGCAGTCCTCTCTGGTATATTATTTTTAATTTCCCTCTCTAGTCTAAACTTTTTAATATGAGTGAAGTTTTCTCTCTTTGAATTTGTTATTAAAGGATAAGAAAAATTCTGTATTTATTGTACATGTTCAAGTAAAAAAATACATTTAGTGAGGAAAGTGAATCCAGTGATGAGTATTTCTTCATTTTCTAATATTAGATAATTAACTCAGTTTTAGTCCTTGCCTTATTTCTCATTCATCAGAGTTAAGGGTGTTCTTAGTCCTAGGGTGAGATTCTAAAATTCTGTGTTGAGGACTAGCAGGAAGAAGTACCAAATTACATTGTCTATCTTGCTGTTCTGCCTGACAGAAAATCAAGCTCAGCTCTCTTTGGATCCTAAAAATGTGAGTGTGCATGTCTACTGGGGGTAAGAGTTGGGAAAGTGAATTACGGTGACCAACAGTTCATATGGGAGCCTAGAGACCTCTAGCAGCAGCAGCTGTTGAGAGTAAAGAAACATACTGACAAGGGCTGTCTGGATATGTCTTCTGTTTTGAAATCTGTAGCTTTACCTTTTTACTCAGTGTCCTCTATGATTTCTTTATGTTTATTTTGGTTATTTGCTGTAATTTGTCCCTAAAGAAGAAAGCTGAAAGATAAACTGATAGTCTGATAAACTTCTCTTTCAACATCTGGTGTTTACTATAGCTCTGTGAAGCTGATTTTTTTTTTTCATCATTTTTGAATTTAGTGTATTTGTTCCCTTAAGACCAAAAATTGCATAGACATTGCAATAAAAGAAACTACTCATTTTCCAAATTTTCTCTTTTGCTCCTCTCATCCTTTCACCCCCTTCCCATCCCCATACACAAGAAGACAGTCCTGGCAATGAATTCCTCAATGAAGGCATGCCAATTAATCAACCAGATTATACTTAGAGTTGAGCCACTCTACAAAAAAACTTTCCTTCACAAGGAGATTAAGTCTTCATGAGGCGTTAAAACCAGTTCAGGAAACAATTAAGGTATAAACTAAAACTGAATTGGTAACTCAGAGAAAGGGAAAAATGAAAAAGAAGAAAGCACCGTGGAGAGTCTGGCCTTTCAAGAAAGGAAAAGAGTTTCATGAGAAAGGGATAGTTACCAGAATGTCCTCAGCTGGAGAAAGAGCATGGGCAGAGGGAAAGGTACAAGTATTGGGTTGGAGTAAACAATTCTGACTAGAAAAGGCTGTGTTTAGATACTGAAAATGAAGGCACTTGATGAAAGGAAAATCATATTATTCATTTTATTGAGCAGTGGTGACAAGAAGGTACATAGGGATTATGGATGATCCTGAAGACCAGAAACAAAAATGTGGCCTTGTATAATAAACTCGAACTACCAAAGTGTTATAAGAAGTGATGCATCAAATTACCATTTTCTGCTCAACATCACTAATCATCAGGGAAATGCAAATTAAAATCACAATGAGATACCACTTTACTCCTGCAAGAATGGCTACAAAACACACACACACAAATAGATGTTGGCATGGATGTGGTGAAAGGGAACATTTTGACACTGCTGGTAGGAGTGTAGATTAGTAAACCAGTATGGAAAACAGTATGAAGACTCCTTAAAGACTAACAGCAATTTACTGTTCAATTCAGCAACCCCAATGCCAGGCATCTACCCCTCAAAAAAGAAGTCATTATATGAAAAAGATACATGCACACTCATGTGTATAGCAGCTCAATTTGCAATTGCAAGAATATGGAACCAATCTAAATGCCCATCAGCCAATGAATGGATAAAGAAAATCCAGTATATATACACCATGAAATATTACTCAGCCATAAAAAAGAATGGAATAATGTATTTTGCTGAAACTTGGATGGAACTGGAAGCCATTATTCTAAGCGAAGTAAATCAGGAATGGAAAACCAAATACCACATGTCCTCAATTATAAGTGGGAGCTAAGCTTTGAAGATGCAAAGACATAAAGAGCAATATAATGGACTGTGGAGACTCAGGAGGGGAAGCTGGAAGTGGGGTGAAGGATAAAAGACAACATATTGAGTACCGTGTACACTTCTAGGGTGAAGGATGCACTAAAATCTCAGAACTCACCACTAAAGAACTCATCCACGTAACCAAAAACCACCTGCACCCCCAAAACTATTGAAATGAAAAAGTAAAAAATAAAATTATTATTTGTATTAGATTGGCAATGAACTGTAAAAAGAATGGAAAGGGGGAGAGAAACATCAAGGAAACTTGGAAAATCGATGTAGTAATCGGGGTGTGAGGAAACAGAGCCTGGATTAGGGTGGTGATGATAATGGAGCAAAAAGAGGATCTCAATAAAACCATTCAGGAATAAAAATAATAAATGGTGACATATTTGGAAAAGGCAGAAGGAAAAAAACATAAAAGAGTTGGATATATCCAGAAGCATAAAAGGACTGTGGTACAACTGACAGAAATAGAAACATTGAGATGGGCCTCATTTCACAGGATTTGTACTTGTCCATATTATTCTTACTATTTTTTGGTTCTCTAGGTAGCTGACAGCTAGTAAAAAGGACTTTATTGTACTGACTTGAATGTGGTACCCAAAAAAGGGCTTTTCTGGTCACTCAGTTATTAAGGGAGTGTTTACACAAAAGAATACAAAAGGATTTTCAGGAAACCCTAAAATGATATTTTTCAATACAGAGAGCTGAATGTTCTCACTACTCTTTAGATATATCTGCTAAGTCAAATGTTAGCTTTTCTGTCTTACTTAGATGATATTTAGATTTATCATGTTTCACTTAACTTAGAATAAAAACAAATATGTGTATTTTCTATAGTGTCTTCTGGATTTACAGGTACATCCTCTGAGTTTTAACAGCCCTTTTGAAGTCTAAGTAGAATAGGCAATACACTGTGTTCACTGATACCGTTTTGAAACTGTCTGACCCATTATTATATAAAGATGAGCGTTTCACTTAATAAAGCCTTAGAGTAACACAATTTGTTACACCATAATTAAAGATGGACACATCTGTTCCATTTTAATTCAAACCCCTTTGAACATAATTACATAAAGCTGCAAGAACAGAAATTCTCAGTCTTAGATATTTCCAATCCAAAAAAAAAATCATTCTGTCTACAGAAACTACAAATGGTCAAAGGACAATTTGTAAAATGAAGTCAAATAGATGTCTCTCAGTCTGTATCAAAGCATGAAATAAAGCAAAGGCTCCAGATTAAAGTACTGTCCCCATATAAAACCTGTAATTAGTTAAGGAAACCCAGGTGAAAGACAGTCTTTATAGAAAGTATTAGCATTCCATCTTTGTGGAGAGGTAATATTTCTTTATATTCTCTTAGCCCATAGAGAGATAAAAGAGGAACAAATACTAAGAATAAAGGGAAAACAAATGCAGGAGATACTGAGCATGTATGTGTTACCTTTCAACAGCCCAATAAATTCTAAATTTTCAGTCATATTAAACGTATAGAGGATATACAAAACAGTAAATCATCTTGATTAGGTGTTTATATCCAAAACACAGGTATACCTTGGAGACACTGCCTGTTTTGTTCCTGGCCACTGCAACAAAGCAAATTTTACAATAAAGTGAGTCAAAATAATGTTTTGGTTTCTCAGTACATACAAAAATTATGTTTACACTACACTGTAGTCTATTAATTGTGCAATAGCATTATGTCTAGAAAAGTGTACACACTTTCATCTAAAACACTTTATTGCTAAAAAATGCTAAGAATCACCTGAGCCTTTCATGAATGAGAATCTTTTTGCTGATGGAGGCTTTTGCCTCAATGTGAATGGCTGCTGACTGAACAGGGTAATGGTTGCTGAAGTTTGGGATGACTGGCAATTCCTTAGATAAGGCATACAGTGAAGTTTGTTGCATTAATTTCACAAAAGATTTCTCTGTAGCATGAAATGTTGTTTGATGGCATTTTACCCACATTAGAACGTCTTCCAAAATTAAAATGAATCCTCTCAAACCCGGCTACTGCTTTATCAACTAAGTTAATGTAATATTCTAAATCCTTCGTTGTCCTTTCAGCAATATTCCTAGCATCTTCACCAGGACTACACAAGAAATCGCTTTCTTTGCTCATCCATAAGAAGCAACTCCTCATCCATTCAAATTTTATAATGAAATTGCAGCAATTCAGTCATATCTTCAGGCTCCACTTCTATTCTAGTTTCTTGCTATTTCCACTGCATCTGCAGTTACTTCCTCCACTGAAGTCTTGAATTTCTCAATGTCATCCATGAGGGTTGGAATCAACTCCTTCCAAATTCCTGTTAATAGTGATATCTGACCCCCTTCCATAAATCATGAATGTTCTCAATGACATCTAGAATGATGAATCCTTTCAAAAAGGTTTTTAATTTAATTTTCCTAGACTCATCAGAGGAATCATTATCTATCTATGGCAGCGATAGCCTCACAAAATGTATTCCTTAAGAAATAAAACTTAGAAGTCTAAATTACTCTTTAATCAATGTGCTGCAGAATGGATGTAACGTAAGCAGGCATAATAACATTAATCTCCTTTACAATTGCATCAGAGCTCCTGAGTGACCAGATGCATTGTTAGCAAATGGTAATATTTTCAAACATTTTGAAAATATTGTGGAAAATATTAAAATTTTCTTTCTGAGCTGTAGTTCTCAACACTGGGATTAAAATATTCAGTAAATCACACTGTAAACAGATTGCTGACATCCAGTTCTTTGTTATTCCATTCTAGTGCACAGGAAGAGTAAATTTAGCATAATTATTAGGGGCTCTACAATTTTTGAAATGGTAAAGGAGCCCTGGCTTCAACCGAAGGTCACCAGCTACATTCACCTCTAACAAGAGTCAGCCTGTCCTTTGAAGCTTTGAAGCCAGGCATTGACTTCTCTTTTGTAGATATGAAAGCCCTAGATGGATTCTTTTCCCACTGTGAAGCTGTTTCATTTACATTGAAAATCTGTTGTTTAGTGTAACCACATTCATCAATGATCTTAGCCCGATCTAGAAAACTTGCAGCAGCTTCTCCATAGACACTTGCTGCTTAGCCTTGCACTTTCATGTTATGGAGATGGCTTCTTTCCTTTAACCTTATAACCAATCTCTTCTAGCTTTAAACTTTTCTTCTGCAGCTTCCTCACCCCTTCCAGTCTTCGTAGAATTGAAGAGAGTTAGGGCCTTGCTCTGGATTTGGCTTTGGCTTAAAGGAAATGTTGTGACTGATTTGATCTTCTATGCAGGACACCAAATTTTTCTCCATATCACCAATAAGGCTGTTTCACTTTATTATTTGTGTATTCGCTGGAGTATCACTTTTAATTTCCTTCAAGAACCTGTTGTTTGCATTCTCCAGTTGGCTGTTTGCTGCAAGAGGCCTAACTTTCAACCTGCCTCAGCTTTCAGTACACCTTTCTCTCTAAACTTAATTATTTCTAACTTTTTATTTAAAGTGAGAGACGTGCAGCTCTTCCTTTCATTTGAACACTTTAGAGGTCATTGTAGGGTTATTAAATGACCTTATTTCAGCAATATTGTGTCTTATGGAATAGGGACACCTAAAGAAAAGGAGAGAGACAGGGGAATGGCCAGCTGATGGAGAAGTCAAGAACACATATGACATTTATCTAGTTCATGGTCTTACGTGAGTGCAGTTTGTGGCATCTCAAAACAATTAATACAGTAACATCAAAGATGACTAATCACAGATCATCAGGACATATAACAATAGTGGAAAAGTTTGAAACATTGTGAGAATTCCCAAAATGCTACACAGAGGTATGAAGTGAGCATGTGCTGACGAAAACATGGCATTGATAGACTTGCTCAGTCCTGGGTTGCCACAAACCTTCCATTTATAAAAATGTAATATCTGTGAAGCTCAGTAAAGCAAAGCGCAATAAATGAGGTATGCCCATAGTTTTTAGGTTAATAATAATCAAATGTGTAATTAAAGAAAGCAGAGGTAAAGGAAACTCTGTGATTTTAGAATGAATTCTGAGAATTTAATAACATGAGTTAAGTGGCAAGCCGTGCACACAAATATCCCTGAAATGTAGGTTGTTCATCCACTTTATTTATATTTCCATATCCTGAAGATGGCTTAATGAGGGGATGCAATCAGGATTAGGTAAGCAGTGAGAACTTGGAGGGATCAGGGGTGACAGTTAGATTTATATAAATATTTGCAGAGACTGGGAAGAGCAGATGCTCATATAATCCAGACAATGTGTGTGCACTTGATTTTAAAATAAAATAAAACAGTTGAAAGCTAAAATATAATTAATCAGAGGAAATGCTTTAATCAACATCTTCCAAATCCTTAAGCATTGCTGAAAAGATTAAAGAAACATAAAAGAAATTAAAATATGATATTCAAAAGGAAACCCAAATTAGTCTATTTCTGGCATTTTTCTTTTATTTCAGATGTGGGATGGAGTATGCAATTCATTTGCATTTTCAGTTGCTGTCAACTAGTGAAATTTCCTAGGTGTTTAAGGTACTAAATAAATTACCTAAGACTTACCGCATAATTTACAATGTGGTGGTGATATCTGTCATTAATTTATTACAAGAAATATTTACATTTGCCCTTATTTCCTGTAGTTCTAAACAGAGATCTTTCCAAAGGAAAGGGAGACAGCAAATTTCAATGAGTGTCAGTTTCATGTTAATAGGTTAACTACACAGACTTTTTAAAGTTGCATATCAAGAAGAAATTGGTACATCAAATTTATATAGTTATCCAATTTCTATCAAGAAAACTCAAAATAAGAGCAATTAGCTTTGAACTAGTTTGGGGCACAGTTCTTCTCAAGTCAGTAACTCTTGCTATTATTTCTGTTGTTTTCTCCCAAAATATTTGATGAGCTGCTCAATATGAATCTGTAGTTATTACTAAAGTTCAGAGACAATATAAATAGAAAATTTTAAAACAATATATGAAGGAAATAAAAAACGCATGACTTCATTGCAAGTTTCAAAAAATATAAACATTTAACGCTCAAAGCATTAATTTTTTCTACAAAGAAAATTTTGTTGGTAATGGAAATGGCCACATATGTCTCACCAGAGTAGTAGTAACAGTTTGTAAAAGGAAGGTGAGCCTCCACAGATAGGAGAGTTAACAGCTTGCTACTTTGTTAATTTCAAGAATATCTTTAAGTAGAATGGGAGCTTGGTTGCAATTTCTGGCAGAAATATTATCAGCATCTACTAAAATTCTACCACAAAGTTTCTAGCACTAAAATATTTGAAAGTTTGTTCTTGCAAAAGCATTGTGGAAATATTCTTATTTAAATGATAGGTGTCAGAATTTCTCATTATGTGCCATCCTATAAATAAATCTTAATAGTAGGGAAAACTATTTGAATAATCGAGAAGACTGTGAAATCTAGACTGAAAAATAAAAGCAGCTACGTGGCATTTTGTTGTGTTCTACCACAATTAAGTTAAATTTGAAGAGCACATTGCACTAATTTGCTTATATATTAACTGTTTGATATTTTCTTCTAATTAGAGAAAAAAATCTGAATTTAAATGAATGAAAGACATACAGATTCTTGCGTCAGTCTCCCAGTGACTTTTGTTTAGTCATTTATGTGCAATGGCCCTTTGATCCCCAAATCACTAACCTTATGTACTTCATTTACAGTAAGTTCACTACTATTGAATAATTTATATTTTATCATCAGAAAATAATTCTAAAAGTATCCCTATTTGGTTCCTATACCAATGTCATTCTTTATCAAATGGCATTGTATTACTCAAATTAGTGACTTTCACATAACAAGCTAAACTAATGACTCATAACCAAGCCCAATAATAATGCTGAATAAGAATATGGCCATTTCTATCAACAGACTTACTGGAGGGATAAAGAGGAGAGACTAGTCATAAGAATCCTCCCTTGGTTCTATCTCCTTTTTCTCAGTTCTTATCACTGTACCACAAAAAGGGACATAGTGTTTAATTATTATGGTTGTTGAATGCCATCATCACCACCTTACAAGCTCATCACTTGTCAAAAGGAAATGAAAAATTAAGTTCTGTTGGGGACTCTAAGACAGGGACACAATATCTGGAGATCCGAACATCATCTCTGCCATTACATTGCTTTGTACTCTTCTGTTTGGGCCATTTCTGTACAATGAGGGGATTGGTTAAGGGATATGCACTCCCAGACACCTGTGTTCTGGGCATCGTCAGAAGCAACCCATGGCATAAATGTAACCATATCTGAAAATTGCTCATGAATCTAGAAATATGCTGTCCTAGATTATGTCTCCTTCCCTTATGTGGCTATTTAAGTGTAAAAATAAAGAAACTAAGAGTAAATATTTAAAATTCAGTTTCTCAGTAATACAAGCCGAATTGCAAGTGCTCATAGCTCCATGATGCTATTGGCTACCAAGAAAAGAGAAAATTCTACATAAGTAACTATGCTATGTGTATTATTTTCTGGAAACAGAGGTAATTATCAACCTACAAAAGTATTAATTTGTTTCCAAGAACTAATGGAGGTGGTAGAGTCATGTATATACAGTTTTGCATTTTGGGTTTTTTTTTTTAACCATGCTCAGATCCTTTTCTTTTTTTCTGACGATATAGACATGTGCAAATCTCTTGCTTCCTTTTTGACAAAAAAGTTCTGAGTATTGCTAAAGGAAAACTTCAGCTGAATTACATTTCAAGGAGTTTCACTGACCAATGAATGATGAGTGAATCAGGCAGACCCCAGAACCACAGCAGATTCAGGAGAGACTCCAGCACCGCCACATGATGGAAGACAATTTACGGACAGCAAAAGGAAAGTGACCTACAGAAAACGGAAGTGAGGCACAGAAACAGCTGGATTGTTTACAGCTCGGCATTTGCCTTATTTGAACACGGTTCAACAACTGGCTACATTTGATTGGCCAGAACTCAGTGATTGGCACAGGTGTGGGCTATGATAGGTTTACACCTAGACTTGTGATAATTCATGATGTACAGAAAAGCTTTTAGGCCTGACTTAATATGGAAGAAAGCACCTTTCGGCTAACTTTGATTTAACAGTATATGTATTCTGTATGTATATGTAAGCCCCTGAATTCTAAAGCATTTCTTAATAGTCGTGCAGAACTCTGAAGGCATATACCTATATAATATTGTAGCAAAGATATGTTTTGAATATTATTTACTGTACCAGACTGCTTGCTAACACTAAAAAAAGGCATATGCACATACAAATAAAAACTATCAACCAAAAACACTTAAAAAGTATTTATGCTAGTATGTATGTCAGCAATCTGGGAATGATCCATTTCATGACTTAGATTTAATAATACCTATTGACATTTAATTTTCTATAATCCTCTCTTATCAAGAGACAATACACTAAGTAAAAACACATCAATATGAGTGATCATAGAACTTCACCATTGTTTTCAAACATACCAAAATGTATATATTCGAATATATTTTGACTTTCTCAGCTAGTTGCTTTTCAGAAAAATGAATTCCCTTCAGATTCTCCAAAAGTTTATTTTAAATAGCATTAATGTTATCAGGTATTAATACTTCAGGAGCATAATTTTGTGTCTGAAAATAGTCCAAGGTCATCTAAAGCCAAATCTGGGTCCTAATTCCGGATACAATCAAAGTGAAACTAAAAGCAGTAAGACTTTTTTTTTTCCTGTGGGGATAATAATGAGGTAGCATTTATTGAGTATCCATGAAATACCAAGAAATGTTTACTGTTTGACATAATTATTCTTGTCTTCATCGCTAGTTTCCTGTAAGGAACACAGGATACAGCTGCTCACAGAAGTCTCATGACTTACCTAAAGTCACATGTCAGGCACGCTTTAGAGCAAGAATCCACACACAGAAATATCTAGCTAGTCTAAATCTAGGATGCTAAGGTTAATTCTCAACGAGACATTTTAAAATTCATTTCTTGTTTATAATTATTTTTACTTTTACAATTTATATTATAAAAATGCATATATTAATCATGATTCAGGTCAATATTTATTGTACATTTTATGATTTCGGTGTTTGAAAGAAAACAACCTCTGACCACAATTATTTCTCCAGATATACCTTGATTTTTTTATATAGAATAGCAATAAAATCCTACAATGAAAATAAAAGCCTTCAAATACTTATTAATTAAACTTTTTTGTAACATTTTCATATTATTTCACATAAAAACTTGAATTTGAATTGACAAGTAAATATGCACTTGCCTAAATTTGAAATGTGGAAAAAATATGAACCATAATTTGGATGCATATGTTTTAGTATGTCTACAAAAGACTAACAAAATTTGACATAAAATAATACTTGTTCAAGTCTGGAACACAAACATTGATTCTAACGTATTTATTTATGAAGTTGGAATACAGCTTTAAAATATGACTTGGAATGGTTATCTCACATGCAGTTCAGTAAGACAAAGGCTCTTATAAATATCATATACCATTGAACACTATCAATTAAGTATGTAAACCCAAGATAAAACTGTTCAGGTGGCATACCAGACTAAGTAGAATTATTACAGACAGTTTGTATCAATTAAGAAAGTTCAAGCAGTTATTTAAATACTTGAGGCTATTCATTAGCCCTTAAAGCTCAAAGAAATCACCAAAGTGTAATTATATCCAGCCTAGTGATTGGCACTTAAGTTTATAAGAGGTTAAGAAAGCCCCACAGGTCATGATTGAACAAATAGCTCCCCCTCACAGCACAAGTGATATCTTAGAAGAACACAATGACAGGGGAGAGATCTTGGTACTGAAGAATATGCAGTTTCTGAAAAGTGAGGAATTTGAAATAACTATTGTTTGAGAAACTTGCCAGTGAATTAGCATAAAATATATCATCATGAAGAATTCAGTTCATCTCTAACACCGGGTACATAAACTACACGCAACTTTTAAAAAATTTAAAGTGCTATAAATCCTAAATTCAATCACAGAAGCGATGTTAACAAGTACATTCCCTCTTGGAGGTTTCCTTTCTCTAGATGTGTCTTCACCAATTTAACCATGCTCCTAAATACTATCTCATGGCAGGCAATTAAGACTCTGTAAGATTCAGAATATACATCTATGTACCCATTTCTTTTGAAAAAAGGAAAGAAAATTACTTAGCTATAATCAACACTCTCAATGAGTCATAATCACAATGACTCTGAACCTTTTAAACCCAAGCTCTTTCTTGGTACATATAGAAATTACTTTATCCAGGAAGTTTAAAGTAATTCCGTGTCCTTGCAAATAGGCAACTATACATCCAATTCTTAAGGTCCAATGCATATCTAAAAATATTAGCTTTATAATTTTAGATAGGTAGAAAATTGTGAATGGAGACAGTTATAATAATGGCCCAGAAGAACAACAAAGAAAAGAAAACAAAAACTGCTTCAATAGGTCTTTAAAAAAGTGTCTCTCCACTTAAGGACACACCATAAGTTCTCACCGCCATGATTGCTGCTCTGGTTAACATTCTTTCACAGAAAAATTATACGGTTTTGTCAGTGTTCAAAGATTTACAAAGAGCACTTATTAAATCTATGCTGAAAGTAATTTAACTTTGAATGATTCAGAAGTTTCTTCAGAATTTTTTCCTGTCCCAAGTATCATCATTACATACATACACCAGTTATCACCGAACAATCTTATAGGTAGAGAATGCATCAGAAATGGACTTTTCCTGTCCATACCTTAAAATATACGTGAGTGCTGGGTATAAAGCTCAAAGAAGAGAAATCAACATATCAAAGAGGTATCTGCACTCCCATGTTTATTGCAATACTACTCACAATAGCCAAGGGATGGAAACAACCTAAGTGTTCATCAGTGGACAAATGGATCCAGAAAATGTGGCACATATACACAATGGAACGTGTTTCAGCCATAAAAAGGAATGAAATCATATCATTGGCAACATGGATAGAACTGGAGGACATTATGTTAAGTGAAATTAGTCAGGCACAGAAAGATATTACCACACATATATGAGAGCTAACAAAAAAAATTGAACTCACGAAGACAGACTGGAATGATGGTTACCAGAGACTGAGGAGGGTAATGGGAACTGGGGGATAAAGTGAGGATGCTTCATGGGTACAAAACTACAGTCAATAGAAGAAATAAGATCTAGTGTTCTATAGCACAATAGAATGACTATAGTTACCACTAATTTAATGCATATTTTAAAATAATTGAAAGAGTGGAATTAGAATGTTCTAAAATAATAATAATGGTTCGAGACGATGGACACCCCAATTACCCTGGTTTGAACATTACACATTGTAAGCCTGTATCTAAACATCCCATATACCGCATACGCACATACAACTATTATGTACCCATAATAATACATTTTAAAAATTAAATTAAAAAAACAAAAAAAACATAAGTGGGAATAAATCTGCTTTTAATTTATTTAATGGCCACCTATCTCTTACTCATAATAGCAGAGACCTGAACAAAAGTTTATTCACTGACATTTTTTAGATGTTAACAAGACTTCCGCGTATACTGAAAAAAATAGCCCACTAATTTGCACACTCATACATATGCACACATAAGCGTATCCATACAAAAGAACTTTAGCACACTCTTGTACAGAAGCAGCCATGTAGCTAGGAACTCACCACCACACTCTAGCTGCTGAAATGTCCTTCTCATCCCTGTAGCTGTAGTGATTCCTGAGTCTTCATTTAATTTTCGCTGGTGAGGAAACAAATGTCTAGAATCTCCATTATCCCATTGCCTGGATCCTTGATGACAGGAGAGCCTTTATAGTCTACCTTCACTGCTGGAAAATGAGCGTGTGGAGTGTGAACAAGCGGTTCTGTTTCCACTCCCACCCTGAGGCCCACTTCATAATGGGAGATGTGTTCCAGAATCTTGGGCTGGAAATTAGAATAAGTTTCATCATAGAAATAAAAGTCTGAAGACCTGAAACTTCCCAGATAATCAGGAATACAATTCAGCTACTTTATACAATTTTATGAACTAACCAGAATAAACTACTTCATATAATATAAATATTATTAGAAAAATGCATTCTAAGTCTTTTAAAACTTAAAAAACAGTTTTTGAAATACATCCTGTTCACTGTTTAAAGAATGTTCACAAAATGAAATCACAAAGGAACAAATCAGTTACTACTCTCTAAAATCATAGAATTTTACATAATTTTTAATAGACACTTTTCAAATATTAAATTGAAAAATGAACAAATTGTAGGCTGGGTGTGGTGGCTCACGCCTGTAATCCCAGCACTTTGAGAGGCCGAGACGGGTGGATCACGAGGTCAGGAGATCAGAGACCATCCTAGCTAACACTGTGAAATGCGGTCTCTACTAAAAATACAAAAAATTAGCTGGGCGTGGTGGTGGGAGCCTGTAGTCCCAGCTACTCAGGAGGCTGTGGCAGGAGAATGGCGTGAACCCGGGAGGCAGAGCTTGCAGTGAGCCAAGATCGCACCACTGCGCTCCAGCCTGGGCGACATTGGGAGACTCCGTCTCAAAAAAAAAGAAAAAAAAAAGAAAAACGACCAAATTGTAAAAGTAAAGGCTAGGAAGGAAAGAGCTTTGCACAATATAGAGGGGAAATGAGCATTGAAATTACATATTTTTGTGTACAATTTTTTTATTCTAGTTCAACTGGCTATTTTATCTTTTCTTCCACAGATCTGATAAACTGGGTAATTCTCCCTTTTTATCCTGTATTTTCACTTTTGTCTTGCTCTTTACTGGATTATGCTAATTAGCATGCTAACAAAACAAAATCTTCTCTTGATCCTAGTCTCTACATTGACTAGCACTCCATTTCATTTCTCCCTATGCAAAGTAAAACTCTTTGAGTTGCCTTTACTTAGTATTTCCAAAAATTTTCTTCTCATTTTCTCCTAAACTCACTGCAACCAAGCTTTAAGCCATTCCACCAAAACTGTTCCTGCCACGATTATTGTTTACTTCTGCATTGCTCAATCCCATGGTCAGTTTTCTGCCCTTGATCCAATAGCAGCATTTGACACATTTGATCATTGTCTCCTTCTAGATACATTTTCCAGGACACCTCCCATTCTTGGTCTCTCTTGTATGTCTAATCACGTCTAATTGCTCGGTTCTTCTCTATCTCCTCCCTTAGTGATCTTACCTCGTTCCATGACTTATGTTAGCACTTTAAAGGCATTATTCCAACATCTTCGGGTGTCTATGGTTTCTGATTAGAAGTCAGTGGCTTTGTGTATCATTGTTTCCCTGTAGATAATGAGTCACTTTTCTCTTCCTGCTTTCAAGATTTTCTCTTGACCTTTGGCTTTCAAAAGTTTGACAATAATGAGATCAGGCAGAGTTTGTGTTATGCTTACCTTGATCTGCGTTTGCTTAGGTCTTTGAATCTGTAATATTGAGTCTTTCACCAAATCAGAGAAATGTTCAGCCATTTATTTCAACTAATTTTTCTGGCTCATTCTCGTTCCTCTCTTCTGGACTCCAATTACAGTTGTGTTACACCTTTTGATGTTAGATTCTTAAATTTCTGTTCAAATTTCTGAATCTTTATTTTCTGACTTTCCCAGATTGGATAATGTCTTGATCTTTCTTAAAGTACACGGACTCTTTCCTATTTATCTCCATGCTACTGTTAAGCCTGTCCAGTGAATTCTTTAATTCAGATGCTGTGTTTCTTACTTGTAGAATTTTCAGTTGGTTCTTTTTTGTTTTCTGTTTTTCTTTTGAGAATTTCTGTATATTCATCCATTATAAGCATCTTTAGTTTTCCTCACTGAGCACTAATATGGTTTAGCTCCAAATCTTACCTTGAATTGTAATAATCCCCACATGTTGTGGGAAGGACCCAAGGGAGGTAACTGAATCATGAAGGCATGTTTTTCCCGTGCTGTTCTTGTAACAGTAAATAAGTCTCATGAGATCAGACGGTTTTATGAAGGGGAGTTTCCCTGCACATGCTTTCTTGCCTACTGCCATGCAAGACATGACTTTGCTTTGTGGAAGCGACTTTAGAATTGGGTAACAGGCAGAAGTCGGAACAGTTTGGAGGGCTCAGAAGAAGACAGAAAAATGTGAGAAAGTTTGGAACTTCCTGGAGACTTGTTGAATGGCTTTGACAAAAATGCTGATAGTGATATGGACTTGTTGGGAACTGGAACAAAAGTGACTCTTGCTGTGCTTTAGCAAAGAGATTGGTGGCATTTTGCCCCTGCCCTAGAGACATATGGAACTT
Organism: Colobus angolensis palliatus; assembly: GCF_000951035.1. NCBI lineage: Eukaryota > Metazoa > Chordata > Mammalia > Primates > Cercopithecidae > Colobus > Colobus angolensis. Next base: position 5,746,965 of record NW_012121043.1, on the reverse strand, counting down.
TGAACTTGAGAGAGATGATTTGGGGTATCTGGCAGAAGAAATTTCTAATCAGCAAACATTCAAGAGGAAGCAAAGCATAGAAGTTTGGAAAAATTGCAGTCTGATGATATGATAGAAAAAAAAAAAGCTTTTTCTGGAAAGAAATTCAAGCTGGCTGCAGAAATTTGTGTAAGTACTGAGGAGTCCAATGTTAATCACCAAGACAATGGGGAAAATATCACCAGGGCATTTCAGAGATCTTCACAGCAGCCCTTCCCATTACAGGCCTGGAAGCCTAGAAGGGAAACATAATTTCCTGAGGCCAGATCCAGGGCCCCCCCACCTGCTGCCCCACTGTATGCAGCCTAGCGACTTGGTGCCCTGTGTCCCAGCTGCTCAAGTAATGGATAAAAATGGCCATGGTACAGCTCAGGTCATGGCTTCAGAGGGTGCAAGCCCCAAATCTTGGCAGTTTCCACATGGTGTTGAGCCTGCAGGTGCACAGAAGTCAAGAATTGAGGTTTGGGAACCTCCACTTAGATTTCAGAGGATGTATGGAAATGCCTGGATGTCCAGGCAGAAGTGTGCTGCAGGGACAGAGCCCTCATGGAGAACCTCTGCTAGTGTAGTGCAGAAGGGAAATGTGGTGTTGGAACACCCACATGCAGTCCCCACTGGGGCACAGCCCAGTGGAGGTATGAGAAGAGTGCCACCATCCTCCAGACCCCGGAATGGTAGATCCACCAACAGCTTGCACCATGGGCCTGGAAAAGCCACAGACATTCAATGCCAATCCAAGAAAGTAGGAAGGAGGGAGGCTGTACCCTGCAAAGCCACAGTGGCAGAGCTGACCTAGTCATGGAGGCCCACCTGTCACATCAGCATGACCTAGATATGAGACATGGAATCAAAGGAGATCATTTTGGAACTTTAAGATGTGACTGTCCTGCTGGATTTCAGACTTGCATGGGACCTGTAGACCCTTCATTTTTGTCAATTTCTCCCATTTGGAACAGCTGTATTTACTCAATGCCTATACCCCCATTGTATCCAGGAAGTAACTAACTAGCTTTTGATTTTACAGGTTCACAGGCAGAAGAAACTTGCCTTGTCTCAGATGAAACTTTGGACATGGACTTTTGGGTTAATGCTGGAATGAGTTAAAACTTTGGGGAACTATTGGAAGGCATGATTGGTTTTCAGATGTGAGGACAGGAGATTGGGAGGGGCCAAGAGTGGAATGATATGATTTGGTTCTGTGTCCCCACCCAAATCTCACCTTGAGTTGTAATAATCCCCGTGTGTCATGGGAGGGACCCAGTGGGAGGTAATTGAATCATGGGGGTGAGTTTTTCCCATATCGTTCTAGTAATAGTGAATAAATCTCACAAGATTGAATGGTTTTAATAAGGGGAGTTCTCCTGCACACCTTTCTTGCCTGCCACATGTAAGACAAGACTTTGCTCCTCATTTGCCTTCTACCATGATTGTGAGGCCTCCTCAGCCATCTGGAACTGTGTGTAAATTAAACATCTTTCCTTTATAAGTTACCCAGTCCCAGGTATGTCTTTATTAGCAGCATGAGAACAGACTAATACAAGCACAGTTAAAACAACAACTTTGAACTCCTTGCCCACTAATTCCACCAATGAGTCATCTCAGGATTGGCCTCCTCTGCTTCTTATTTCTCTTGAGAATGGTCACATTTTCCTGATTTTTTTTATATGTTAAGATTATATTCAGAACATTGCAAATGTTATGTTGCAGAGACTCTATATTCTATTTTATTCCTCCAAAGAATGGAATTTTTGTTTTATTAGCTAATTTAATTGGACTCAAACTGCAAAATCTTTCTCTCTAGAGGTAGCTCAAATGTCATTCACTTTTGTTGTTCTTAGCTGAAGTCTTTCCCACATATGAATGGTTCAAGTGTCAGCCAGAGACTTGAAAGAGTTCATTCACAGAGATTAGGCCTCCCTCTTCTGGCTCTCTGTTTCCCATTCACTTTCTACCATCTGTGGTTGCCCCAAATTCTGTCTTCTAATTCTTCAGGCCAAAAGCTTTGAGGTTTTCCACTAGAGTTTAGACACTCTTTGCAGAAACTATTGAAAATGACGTTCAGGATAAAATCTACAAACTGAGAATCTCGCCCAATGCTTTTTACACATTTTAATTTTCCTCCAAAATTGGCCTGGCTTGTAAACTCCCATAACCTTTGAGTCATTCTTTTGGTATTTTATCTAGAACTTACGATTATTTGTAAGATGGTCGGTTAAGTTACTCAAAGATATTAATGGAAAAGCAGCCTTCAGTTCAGCTCCATGCCTTTAAAATCTCTATGCTGAAAACTTCTTAATTTCAAATTGAATGTTCCAAAGTTAACATGCTCAAGATGAATCTCCTGATCCCCTCTCCAACCCCAACCTGCCCTAGAGCCAGCCTTCCTCATCTCAGGAGACCTCAGCTACATTCTTTCAGTAACTCCAGACAGAAAACTTTGAAGTTCTCTTGACTCCTCCTTTCTCTCATATCCTTCATCTGGTCCAGTAGGAAAATGTGTTGTCTCCACTTTTAAAATAAACCCAAAATCTGACCACTGTGCTCACTTACACTTGTGGCTATTACCATCTCTTGCAAGGATGATCACAATAACCTCCTAACTGATCTCTTTGTAACTAATTTGTCCCCTTGGTCTATTATATTCATGGCAGCAGGCAGAATGATCCTTTACAAAGGCAAATCAGATCATTCTCCTTTTATTAACACTCAAATGGAGTTATCTTCTACCCAAAATAAAAGCCAAATTCTGTCAAATGAGCTGTAAGCCCCAAAGATGTGTCCCCATTACCTCTGTGCCCTCTTCTATTACTACTAATCCCCTAGTCTAGTTTCCCTTAAATGTACCTAGTGTGCTCTTGCCCTAGGACTTTGACTCCACCTGTTCCCTCTCACCTGGAATGCTCTTTCTCCAAATCCCAGGTTAGCTAACCATCTCACCTCTCTCAAGAGTCTGCTTAATCTTACCTCCAAAATGAGGCCGATTTTGACCCTCATATGTAATACTGCAACTTTCCCACTCTCTTTCTTGTGTCGCCCTGCCAGAATACAAGATTCATGAGCTCATAGCCTTCTGTCCTCAGTATGTCTCAAGTATCTAGAACAATGGCTGGCTCATAGCAACTGGTCAATAAATATGTCGAACAAATGAATGGTAAGCCCCATCCTATCTGATCACAGAAAAAAAGAATTTTAGTCATTCCGTGCTATTCTTGTTCATTTCAAGTTTAAATGTTTTTCATTCAAAATGTCCCTTTTTCTTTCTCTCAACCTGGTACCTAATTTTTTCAGGGACTTATATGCAGAGGAAGGAGGCCAGGAGAGGATGTCTGTCTGTGACTTTCCTCTGAAATACATGGTCATTTGTCGAGATGGCCTCTTCCTTTCCTGTCCTCTGTCCTTGTATCTATTCCTACTGCCAGTCTCTGACATGTGTGTTATTACTCCATGATCTGCAATAGCATCAAACAACCAAAACTGAGAAATCAGTTTAGTCTACTGGTTCTTTCCAAGTGTGTCCCCTCTTTGAAAGCAGTGGAAAGTTTTAGCTATGTTTCTATGTTTCTCTGGAGTCCAAAGCCCCCTAACTCTTTTTTTTGTTCTTAAAGACAGAACCTCACTCTGTCACCCATGCTGGATTACAGTGGTACAATCCTAACTGAGTATAACCTCAGACTCTTGCGCTCAAGCTATCCTCCCACCTCAGCCCTCTGAGTAGCTAGGACTACTATTGCACATCACCACATCTAGCAAAATTCTTTTAAATTTTGTTAGAAATGAGGGTCTTGTTATGTCGTGCAGGCTGATTTCCAGCTCCTGACCTCAAGTGATCCTCTTCCCTTGGCCTTCCAAAGCACTAAAAGTGCAGACTTAAGCCACCACACCCAGCCAAACCTGAAATCTTTATCAGGACTTTATTATCTTGGACACCACAAAATGCCATCAGGACTCACACTCTTGTCAACATAGGAAATACCTATAAGAGTAGAGTCTGAGAAATTCCAAAAACTGGTTTCCTCTACTTTTGGATATCCCAGCTTCTCTTGGGATATTTTTTTTATCAATACCCCCTTTATCTGCTTTGAAATAACCCTGGGTACAGAATAGAGGCAAACCCCTAAGCAGGTTTAACCATTTTGCTTTCTCTCTTCTTCTATTCCCCTCCACAGTTCAGAGGCGCTCTTGGCAGAGTGGAGAGTTCAGAACTGGTAACAAATATTCTTTGTAAATATTTTTGTCTTGCATAAGAATTGAAGATTTTGAGTTTAAAAGCCAAGGATTTGACACTTTTTTCCTTGGTCTTCCCCCCCCCCCAATTTTTTGTATACATCTGTGAACCTTGAAAATCTGAGACAAGTCTCAGTTAATTTAGAAAGTTTATTTTGCCAAAGTCGAGGACGCACACCTGTGACACAGACTCAGAAGGTCATGACAACATGTGCCCAAGGTGGCCAGGGCACAGTTTAATTTTATACATTCTAGGGAGACGAGACGTCGATCAACATATGCAAGATGAACATTGATTTGGACTAGAAAGGCGGGACAACTAGAAGCAAAGGTTGGGAAGACTCCAAGTAGGAAGGGGGCTTCCAGGTCCTAAGCAGAGAAGGGACAAATGGTTACATTCTTTTGAGTTTCTGATGAGCCTCCCCAAAGGAGGCAGCCAGGTATGCATTCATCTCCGGGAACAGAGGGGTGACTTTGAATAGAATGAGAGGCAGGTTTGCCCTAAGCAGTTCCCAGTTTGACTTTCCCTTTAGCTTAGTGATTTGGGGGCCCAAGATATTTTCCTTTCACACATCCCATGACTAATTTCTAGATGCCTGCATTGGAAAGAAGGGTTTCAAGGCCCAGGAAGAGAAGATGAAAGAAGTTTAAATGTAGGGGAATAAAAGCAGGCAAGAACAGGGGGAAGTGACAGTGAGATTTCAGTTGACACTTCAAAATATTCACAATTTTTACATCTAATCCTTATCACTTGAACAACTTTTTATGCCTCACTTAGTTTTCTGTTAAAAAAAAAATGTAACAAGAATAAATGAAGATGAAAAAACTCAGTTAATCTTTTCTCACAAGGTGGATTTCCACAATAATACTAAACTTATCCAGTGCTTTTAAGACACTAAAGAACAAGCCATATGCTGGCTCTTATGGTCTGATGAATTAAGGAAAATAAATTCAGATAGGATAAGAGTGTAAATGCCTGCTGAGCCTAAGTATCACTTAGAGATTCAGGCACACATAAGCGAAGAAAGAAAAAGTATTATCCTCCTTTGACATAAAGTACTGGGAAACCCAATATTAGCGTTCTATAAAGCCAAAATCTAAATGAAGAAATTCTTAACCTTAATGAAGGTCATATGTAAATATACAGAGAATGCCACACTAGTTTTACAAGGAAACTTGGGAAATTAACTTCCACACATGATGAACTTTGAGGTTTTTAGAGGAAAGTAACTGCCTATATCCCAAATAATATATAAAATGTAGTTCTTTTGCAATTAATGAAGCAATTGAAAGTGGTTACCTTTTTATTGCAAAAGAATAATTTTTTTAAAAATTAGATCCTCAGGATGTTTGTACAGACTTTTCCTTTGGCCAGGCACAATACCCCTAGCCCGAGTCTCTGCTGCAGTTGAAACAGTGCTTACTCAGAGAGGCCTTCCCAGATACACTGACCAAAAAGGTCAATTCCACCTCAGCCCTATTATCCACTGACTCTATAGTCTGTTCATATAATTTTGTAACTGTATGTTTGCTTATGTATTTACTCCTGTATCATTGGCATTCTATGCCAAATTATAAACTCTAAAATACAAGCTGTGTCTCTACTGAATTCTTCAAAGTGTATCTATCACTTAGTATCATGCTTAGTAGATAGCAAGTAACATGGTTTGGATCTGTGTCCCTGCCCAAATTCTCATATCAAATTGTGCTCCCCAGTGTTGGAGGTGGAGCCTAGTGGGAGGTGAAGGTGTTTCTCATGAATGGGGTAGCACCATCCACTTGGTGCTATCCTCATGATAGTGAGTGAGTTCTCACAAGAACTGGCAGTTTAAAATGTGTCACCTCCACCCTCACTCTTGTTTCTTATCCCTCCATGTAAGAGATGTCACTCCCCATTTGCCTTCCACCATGATTCTGAGATATCCCCAGAAGCAGAAGCCATTATATTTCCTTTACAGCCTGCAGAACCATGAACCCAACCACTTTTCTGTATGAATTACTCAGTCTGGGGTATTTCTTTATAGCAACGTGAGAATAGACTAATATAGCAAGTAATTGATTAAACATCTATTAAATGAATGAAAGAAAAAGTAGATTAAAAATGTGAGTTAATTGCTCTGAGAATTTTTTAACTGATTGATAGTTTTCCAAATGACAAGCATTCTAGTCCTTATTAAACATAACAACCTTTTCCATTTTTATCTTTTTTCAAAAATTCATTAGTTGTGAAACTGTTGTGTAATAGTGTGCTGGTTAACAACCTGCTCTCTAAATGCAAAGAAATGTATGTATATATGTAACTAAGTTTATTATAAATTTACTGGCATGAATGATATGTGTTATACAATTTATAAGTAGTAATAAAATATATTATATTCTTTACTGAAAATTTCATGTAGCCAGTTAGTTCCCACAGAATATTTTTGCGGATTCTTTCTAAACTCTTGTATCCATAGTCGATCTATATTTGAAACTGACAAATGAGTTTATTTCTAAGGTAGATATCAGTTGACATTTTTATTTATGTTACTGAATACAATAAAAGTAACAAAACAGAGATATGTCAGAAGTCAGAACTTTATACATATCTGTCAGTGGTGTGAGCAACATTTGCTGAATCAGGTAATAGTTTTCAAATACTAAAAAAAAAATTTCTCAAATGTTATGGTCTTCATAATGTAACACCTATACACAGAGCACATTTGAAAATTTAATCTGCATTATTAAAATGTTTTCCACCACTTTCTTTTGTGAGGTCAAGAGTAGAGAAATTTTTCTACAGTCAGATAGTAAATAGTGAGGCTTTATGGGATAGGTAGTCTCTGTTACAACTACTTCTTTCTGCCTTTGTAATCTAAAAGTATCTACATACATTGTAAACAAATGGGTGTGTCTGTCTTCCAACAAAACTTTATGTACAAAAACAAGAAATGAGCTGGATTTTGCCCAAGGGCTACAGTTAGTCGCCTCTTTACTTAGATAATTAACACAACCACAAATCGGGGCTGATTTTTAGCACGTGCCATTTTCATGGTGCAAATATTCTCACCATTACTGATTTTAAGTTAGCAATGTAACATCGTGGTATGTGAAATTAGAAAGAGACGGGAAATAAAACACCATTATCTAGTATTTCCACATCATAAATAACATGTATAAATAACCTTAGGAGTATGGATAATCGGAAAAGGTAGTAAAATAATCAGAAATTGATGATCTTTTGAGTATTTATTAACTTAGTTATTAACATATTTTATTTACTTGGAAACTTATATGATTTAATTTATTTAATTGCTGTGCTTAAAAACTGGTGCATAAAATTCCTGAAAACGTAAGAATCTGCTTTCCTGGGCTGATAAGAAGTATGGGTTCTTGCACATCATAGCCATCGTTGTATCTCTTTCTTGAAACTCTCTCTACTCTCTGCATCTCCTACTTTAACCTGGTTTCTTCTTCCTTCTTTGAATTTCCTTTATTTATTCTCAGGCAGCTTATTTTCCTACTCTCATTTTCAATTTGTAGAGTTCAGCGTGACTCTGTTCTTCCATCTTAACTTAATCCGCCAGCAAGCTACCCTGGCATAAATTCAATTACTGCTACATTGCTATGTTCAAAAATATATATTTAGCCCTGCATTATCATTCACACTTCTAAATGGCCTGCTGATTTTTGAAAAATATTTTCATTGCATGTTTTGATTCTTTACTGTCATTTCAAATTTAATGAGATTAAAATAAGTCATCAAATTTTCCAAGCTCCTCTCCCTCATGCCTTAATTGTTCAAGATCATGCCACCATTTTGTCTGTCAGATCAGGTTAACATTTTGAATTCAACGTCTCCTTTGCCTATACTTAGTCTCATCAATATTTTCTGCTAAATATCTTCTATTTACAGCTCTCTATATTCACATTTCTACCATACAGCTCACCAGCTCACACTGAATTACAGCAACAGCCTCTCAGCTGATTCCCCCCGTCTTTATCGTTCAGTGGTTTCTTATAATGGAGTGAAATTCATTTATTCTAAATCCCGAGTTTATCATACTTAAACCCTTGATTAAGACCTAAAATTGCCCAGTATGATGGCTCATGCTTGGAGTCTCAACACTTTGGGAGACTGAGGCAGAGGATCGCTTGAGGCCAAGAGTTTGAGAACATCCTGGGCAACATAGTGAAACCCTATAACAGAAAAACAAAAACACAGTTAGTCCCAGCTACTCAGGAGGGTGAACGGGGAATCACTTGAGCACAGGAGCTGAAGACTGCTGTGAACTGTGATCATGCCACTGCCCTCCAGTCTGGGTGATAGAACAAGACCCTGTAGCAAAAAAAAAAAAAAAACCTTAAAATAGATTTTATTGCTTACCTCATTAAACCTAAATTTCATGCCTTGTTTCAAGGGTTTAAGAAATTTAAACGAGTTTATCTTCACTAATCATTGTCATTATTCAATATCTCAAGCAGATAAAATTTTTAGGTATTGTAACTTGTATTTGATTTTTATATGAATAGCCAATAAATAACTTCTTGATTTATTTTTTAACTGCTAATATATTTTAAAACGATTGGACTTGCATTAGGAAACTCAAAGCTGTTTCTATTTGAGCAATAAAAATACAATAACTTTAAAAGCTGTAAATATTCTAAAGATGCTTTACATGGAAAAAGATATCATTCATCAATTTATTCAACAGATTGGTTAAATAAGCCAAGTTCTAAGAATTCTGCTAAGAGCTAGAAATACTAGAATGAATGAGATGTACTTTCTGGCCCCAGAAAGCTACAATCTACTCAAATAATATAATAATCAACATACTTTTAAAATAGTGTTGCTTCAGAAAATTTGCACATTTGGGGAAAAGGGTATTAAAAACTAAAAACCCATGTGTCATTTAAAGGGCTATTAATCCTTTCTTTTTTTTTTATGATACAGAGTCTCACTCAGTCGCCCAGGCTGGAGTGAGTGGCGCGATCTTGGCTCACTGCAAGCTCCGCCTCCCGGGTTCCCGCCATTCTCCTGCCTCAATCTCCCGAGTAGCTGCGACTACAGGCGCCGCCACCTCGCCCGGCTAATTTTTTGTATTTTTAGTAGAGACGGGGTTCCACCATGTTAGCCAGCATGGTTTCGATCTTAAAGGGCTATTTAAAGGAAGAGTCCTTTACTGAAGAATATTTTCTTCGTTAGGCTAATTAAACAAATCATTTAGCAATATATTTTTATAATTAACTTTTAAAATATATATTTAATTCTAGGCAATAAATAATAAATGTTGTGAAGATATTTGAAAACAGTTTATCTCGTGGCATAAAATAATAACAGGTTTTCATGACTCAAACATTTGATTTAATATACATTTTTAAAAGAGAAAAAGATTTACATTTATTGTTCAAAGCAATTTTTGATTATAATATATTTTACCCAGCAAATCAACAATCCTGCTCCCACAACATAGATTTTTACATGTGGCAAAAAATAATCTTTAGTTTTACTGATCCAGTAAAAAGTCTTTAGTTAAAAGAAAATTGAAGTTTTACTATGAACAACTGTCAAAATTTTTAAACCATTTAAGATAAAGCTGTTGGACAGACATTACGAACAGGTTTTTAACTCAGTTACAGGACAGTTTAACACAGGTAATATTTCTACATCATAAAAATAATAGTAAAGAACAATGATTAAAATCCAGAGTATTTAAATCCTTATCTATATTTTTAAATAAAATTAAAACACGTTTAGGGAAAGTGAATACTTTTAAGGATATAATATCGATATTGTTTATCCACCTGGATTTTGTGAAACTCTTAATCTTCATTGTTATATTAAGCCTTAAAAATTAGCTTTCTTTATTTCAGGGGGATTAACTAGAAATCTGTCTTCACTGTTTCATTCGCTCTAGTGGTAGATATTAAATCTCCTTCTTGGAATTAAATGTCTAATGAATGTGTAAAGACAGAAAAAAATATTTTTGGTGGACATTTTCTTAAATAACTTTGTGTTTCTAATGTGATAATCTGTATGTTATCTTTAAACCACTTGAAAGTATCTTTGGGCTGAAAAAGGAAGCTGGACAAAGATCTGTTTCAGTTCTGGAATGCTATGAAATCACACTTCAAGTCTTTTTCTTAAATAGTCTTAAGAGCTCTTAACATACTTTTTTCCCTAAAGTCAATGGAGATGTGATATCTTTTATCCATTGAGAATGTTTTTAAATTATCTACTAGTTATCCAATACCAAACTTCATGCTGATTGTCAGTAACCAATTCATTGTCAATTTTAGACATATATGATGTGAGAAAACATGAAATAAAACTCTTCTTCCAGGCCTCATAACCTGCCTTTGAAGGCAAATGCTGAAGGGTGCTCTAAATTTGTTTTGTAAAAAGTAATATTATTGGAATATTCACACAGTTACTACTTCAAAGACAAAAAAATTAGCATGGTCTATAAATTATGTATATTTGTTAAAATAAATATTGCTGCTGTAGAAAGAAGGTAGAATCACTAGTGGAAACAAGGGGGAGAAAGAACAGAGGAGAAAGAAAGAGAGAAATCTGCATTCAAAAACCAACTCTGCGATTACTAGCTGCCTTACCTCAGAAAGTTCCATACCTTTTAAGCATCATTCTTCTCATATATTCGTTGTGAGAATGATGAAGAAACATATGAAAACATTTATTATAACTGGGTTCTTTTACCTTAACCCTGAAATAAACAATAACTTAATACTGATCCCTTTTTTATTGCAGCTTACCATATACAGACATTCTCAGGGGATTTTTTGGTTTTTTTTTTCTTTCAGTTTTTAAATTCTTTATAAGGAAGCTGCATGGACTCATCTGTTTAGCAGCCAGTACCTAGAAAGTTGGTCGTGCATCTTGAGTATGGGTTACTTTCTGTGCTAGTGAATCATAAATCAATATTAAAGTGAGTCCAAAGTAAAAATTGTCAGTATAAATGTACTGGTTAAAGATTTACAAAGTTTTTGGGAGAGCGACCTCCATACGGTTTTGATTCTCCACTTCTTTATGTCTATGTCTCTCCGTGGCGCTTGCCCTCCTCTTCCTTCAAAACTCACCGAAGTGAAAATAAATCTCCCTTCTGAAACTGTAAGATCGCACTGAGCAAAACTCAGCTGGTGACTTTGAAGCAAATTGGTACCAAGTCATTTAAGGAGGTATGGGCATCTGGTCACAGATTTCTGTTGAGCTATCCCTCGTTTCTGCTGCATGGCCCAGCCAGATCTGATAGTTCTGCTGCTTCTAAGCCATGTTTAGGGGCCATAGGTAACTTTGTTGATGCTGCTCTTTTTTTTTTTTTTGAGACGGAGTCTCGCTCTGTCGCCCAGGCTGGAGTGCAGTGGCCGGATCTCGGCTCACTGCAAGCTCCGCCTCCTGGGTTCCCGCCATTCTCCTGCCTCAGCCTCCGGAGTAGCTGTGACTGCAGGCGCCCGTCACCACGCCGGGTTAATTTTTGTATTTTTAGTAGAGACGCAGTTTCACCGTGTTAGCCAGGATGGTCGCGATCTCCTGACCTCGTGCTCCGCCCGCCTTGGCCTCCCAAAGTGCTGGGATTACAGGCTTGAGCCACCGAGCCCGGCCGACGCTGTTCTTGATCCTCCTGCCAAGGCAGCCTGCAAGTCATTCTACCCTTTGATTTTGCAAACTCTCCAGCAATGCTAATTGACACAGAGAGTAGATTGTTGCAAATCTCAGTACCTTGGAATTTCTTCCTCAGCTCCTTCCCCAAACTTCTAAAGCGTGGGGAAATGTTTCCAGTGTGGAAGGGAAACACCCTCTCCAGTACAATGTGTTCAACACGTTTTGTGTTTATAGTCTTGAATTACTTTTTTTTTTTTTTTTTTTTTAAATCTTCCATCATTTCTTCAAAGTCTTCTAGACTTCAGCTTTCAGAAAACAAAATCCAGACAGACTTGGAGTCTCTCCTTTGCATTCTGTCCATACCTGGTTTGGTGTCCATAGTGGAAAAATGCCTCCTAAACAGACAAAAGAAAAAGGAAAACACAACATAGAAAAACATATTCAGATTCACATTGTAAAATTGTATTCATCCACAAAGGTATCATTGCACCTTTTTTAAATTTCACCGAAATCATGGGAAGTATATGAGGCCTCTCAAGAACTCCTTACTGTTCTTATCCCAATATATTGTTTCTGCTTTTTAAGTAATTGTTCTAGAACCAGCTATGATACCCTTTATTAAAGTCCGTGATAAAAATGGCCCCTGGCTTAGCTATTTTTGCTTTCCCAAATTCCACATTACAGAAAACCGGGTAGAGAAGCAAATAACATGGTGAGAAAAGCCTGCCTTCTGCCTCAACTAGTCTGACCGCAAATGGAACTTCAAAGGATGCTCAATCCATTCTTTACTTGAAGTTCAAATTGTATATAATTCCTATCCTTACAAGTCCATGGGTTTCACCTATTTCCACACCTAAGTATATTACTGTATATTGTGACTGTTCCTCCTGTATCTTCAACCCCTCTTTACCCTGATTTCCTATTTAGCATGGGAACTTAAAGTACAAGTCTTCCCTTCACCCTTAAGCCCTGTATTAGTCCATTTTGACACTGCTATAATGATACCACCTGATACTATGAAATTTATAAACAAAAGAAGTTTATTTGACTCAAAGTTCCACATGACTGGAGAGGCCTCAGAAAACTTACAATCATAGTAGAGGCGAAGCAGAAGCAGGCACCTTCTTCACAAGGCGGGAAGAGAGAGAGAGAGTGAAGGGGGAACTGCCAAACACTTCTAAAGCCATCAGCTCTCATGAGAACTCACTTGCTATCCTGAGAACAGCATGGCTGAAACGGTCCCCATGTTCCAATCACCTCCCACCAGGTTCCCTCTCAACATGTGGGGATGCCAATTTGGACAGAGATACAGAACCAAACCATATCACACTCCATTCACCTTCAACCTTCACAGCAGAACTTAATGAAAATGTCTGTAGTCTGTCTCCAAAATCCACCTCTTTTTCTTCAAGTCATCACAGTAACTAATACTTTAAAGAAGCAGCTCCTACCACGGCAGCTTCCTCATTGCTATATCCAGTGTAAACTCTTCAGTTTTTATCTCATTTCTAATTTACTGTTTCCTGGTCTGTGTTCTCTATTCAACTATCAGCTCTACAAGGGCACCTACGTATAGTGACACGTACATGGTACTCACTCCAAAACCCATTGTCTAATGAATGCATAATAGAAAGGAACAGAAAGCAGTAGTCCTACATAACTCATAATTTCCAGCAAGAAAAATACATTACCCTATAGAAAAAATAATAATTTAGACCTCAGCCTTACAGTAATTCTGATATGCCTAGTATTTTAGTTTGTTCTTATTTTTGGTTTTGTTTTATTTTGTTGCTTTGCTATTGCTATGGCTCCTTGTTGATACTGCAAAATATTTCTTCACTGGACATTAGGGAGGACTTTTCAAATATTCTCCTCAAACTTCCATACCCAATATTCTCAAGCTCTAATTCCAAAGTAAGAAGAAGCGAACACCCTACCAAATCATTCAAAATATGTAGGTGTAACTAATGTTTGTCAGGCTCATCATGAAACAATCCTTACATTATAAAATTTCAAGCTATTTTTACCTTGGGGATTATATTACTTTTGCTTTAAAGTACAGAATTCTCATGGTATGGCAATTCTTGTCTCATGTTCCATTTCATAATACAAGTATTTTTTATAATAATTCAATGGATAGTACACATTTAATGGAACCAAACTGGTGCATATACATAGATACACATATATGCATATACTCAAGAAAGGAATCCAAGCAGGCAAAACTTTGTTTTTCATTATGAAAAATTATTTGAAATAATGAATGAAATATTATTTTTATACTTCTTTTCTGGTTATCCTTTGAGCATATCACCATTAATTTGATAACATTTCAAAAGTAATTAAAAGCAAAAGTAATAGCATATATAATATTTAGGAGGAAGGAAGAAGATACTACAAAAAAGAGAGGAAATTTCAAATTCTGAAGAAAGAAGGATGCATTTTTTTTTACTTTCTTCTGATTTGGAAATATAAGAACCACAATGATCAATTTTGTCTCTCAGATAAAAAGATCACCAAAAATAATTTTAAAATAATATTACAGTGACAGTAAATAAATTTTTACAAATAAACTGATTGTTTTGTTTAAACTCTTTAATTCTAATTCCACCATGATCTTCTATTGTCTCTCCAGGTTAGGGTTGGGGTGGATAGGGAGTGAGGTGGGAGAGAATTCTCTCCATCTGGGTAATCACTGTTGACCTCACAAAATGTTGGGGGAGAGAGAGAAAGTGAAGGAAGCAGGTTCACATAATTCATGAAATTAATATCATTTATGACTTTCCTTAAACAATTCCTTTTTACGATTTTCAACTCCAAAAAATACATAAATTTGATCATCTCATTTCTATCACTAGTGCCCCGTTGTCTATAGGGAATCACGGCCCGAATTACAGAACCCGGGAGGGTCTGGCTGTACCTCCCTCTCCTATCCATATGCAGGGCTGTAGCAGTTTTAAAACATCTGCCTGGCTGCTTCAGACCCTCCCACATTTTCCTGCATCTCCACAGAGTAGAACTATTCAAGACATCTACCTTTCCTAGGAAGGCTTCTAGCCCTCACAAGCACTCCCTCTCCTCTGCACCCTTGCCAGAACTCTGTTATCCTAGAGATCATGTTGCAAGACAAATGTTTATTTCCTGCCACTTAATTTCAGACCGCTGAAGGGAACAAAAAGAGTTTAAAATTAATCATCTGTGTATCCTTGTGATCAACTGCAGTGTCCTGTATAACCCAATAATATTAAAAGAATGAAGATAGCAAGTTTATGAACCACCTCACTTCACAATTAAGCTGATATGATCTAAACCAAATATTTATTAATAATTGAAATGTCAGTAGTCAAAGATATAAATAACGTTCAAATGTGAAGTGTAAATGATAAAAGGAAGCAGGTCATTGATAGAGAGGGCACAACGCTTCTCCTGCCTTTGGTCCCATAGCCACTGTGATCTCGCACTTAGATTTTTTTCTTCTTTGTTACCCTTCAGAACAGTGTAATGCTGTGTTTTGATGTGACCCTGAGCCTTCACTGAGCCACTGGTGAGCACGGTGTTAGAAGCCTCTTCCTAGACTCTGTCATCACCTCACTCTGCATTCACCACCACTGAGTAAGGCAACTTTTGGAACCAAAAACCCTGAGAAATAAGTCATAAGATAACCTTTCAATTGTATTAAGTCCTCTTCACACTTTATTCAGATGTTGAAGAAATCAAAAAACCTAGAGTCTGAAAAAGTGACACTAGGACTTAGAGACTTTCATCCCTAGACTTAGAGAGTGATATGGTATCCCCGAGCCTCCTGTGTGATCCAACAAGGCAGATTCATATTCTAGTTCCCCATGTAGGAGGACTCAGCAGGGAGGTTTCATCTGACAGCCTGATACAGTTTTGGTTACCTCTGTCCTCTAAATCTTACCTGTAGGTGTAAAAACAAAGGTCTTATACATTTACTCAGACGAATGTATCCACGTGTTCTCTGCCTGAATGTATTTTCTCAGTCCAGCCCTAAATCCTCACCTCTCATTCTGTCTCCCGACTAGCTGGATGATAGAATAGATTCAGCTTTGTGTGAAGTGCCATGAACAGCCTAACCCTAAACACCCGACTCACAAAAGCTCCTCCAATTATGTGGACCAGGGCAATTTCTAAATAACCTCTGGGCTTACACATGGCCACCACATCGGTGACCAATCAAGGCTATGCCACATTTCCCAGACAACACTCTGTAGTTCTCTATTACCTTGTCCCGCCTGACTATCTATAACGTCCACGCTGGCTTGGAAGCTCTGTTACCTCTGCTTTCTATGTCTCTTTCTGCTGAATGTGATTTTATTATTTTGTGCATTTAAGTAACTCTGACCCTTCTTGATTCTCTGTGGGGTGGAGAAGCATCACCAGTGCCTCCCTTCACCACCAAGAGCATCGACCTCGCACCTTGACTACTCTTGTGATTCTGATTCACCAAACTTGGACAATTACTCAGCTACCCTCAATTGTCTGAGCTTAGGGAAAGTGTGGGAGTATAGTGAGGATGTTCCTTTACATTAGTTCTTTCTTTTCCTGTATATTCATATTTTATTTTTTTTACTGTGATAAACATATACATATATCTGTTTGAGTCCCTGATTTATTTATTTATTTTGGGGGGGGAGGGGGAACTGTGGCTTTCTCTTTCTTTATTGGGCACTTTGTAGATGTCATGCAGGTCTAAAAGTTACACTGTTAAATAATTATTTAAAAACTGACCAGGATGAAGGTCCTGGTCCAGAGCTCCAAACCAGAAGCAAAAAAGGAATGGGGGCAGTGGATTGGGGGGGAATTCCTCCAACATCACCAAAACCCAGAAAATGAGGATCCTAAGCCCCTCCACAAGCCAAATCCGGGGCTTGGGCCCTTGGGCTAATCCGCAGGTACCTCTGACTGCATCACGTTCAGAGTAAGGTAACCAGCAAGAGGCTGGAGGGAATGGCTAGCCAATTCCAGATATGGACAGATGTAACTGAAAGGAGGACAAAAAATGGACAAGTACTGTCCAGCTGTAGATAAGAGAGTGCAGTTAAGGGAGGTTGAGGGGCAGGGGAGAGGCTGGGGAAGCGAAATTGCAGCAATGCAGGAGTGTAGCCCCAGGGTCCTGTCCTGAGCGGCTGGTCAGGGTAGTAGATGTTAGTTCCCAGATGCAGATCCTGACCCAAGCCCAGGTAGAGGCCTCACACGTTGTGGGTCCTCCTGGTGAGCTGGGGCTCCTCATCCACCAGCTTGGACTTGAGGTGTTCCTGGTAAGCCAGGATGTCTCCAGGCCACTTGGTGATTGTCTGCCTCTTACACACCCAAATTTCCTGTGCAAACTGCTGAATGCGTCTGAAACCATGGCTGACCAGCAGCTACCACCCTCAAACTCATTGATGGCATCTGCCAGGGTGTCGACGGTCTCAATATCCAGGTGATTGGTGGACTTGTCCAGGAAGAGCATGTGGTGGTTCGGCCAGGCCAGCCAGACCAGACACACTTGGCACTTCTGCCCTTCTGACCAGTTCCAGATTAGGCTCACCTGTTGGTTCCCAGTGAGACCATATGACCCAATGATCTTCTTCATTTCTTCCTGATCTCTGGGTAGCACTTCATGTACTCCAAAGGCAAGATATCTAAGTCCAGCTGCTCTTGCAAATGCTGATGGTAATGCCCTGTCTTGACACAAGAGTGTTTTCAGACCATGCCATCTGTGGGTAGTAGCAGCTTCAGAAGAGCTGATTTCCGTGCTCCACTGGGCCTTACCAGAGCCACTCGTGTGTCAAGATCAATTCCAAATTCTAGATTATTGTAGATGCAAGGCCCATCTTTTGTATACTTGAAGCCCACATTTTGCACCATAATGACACATGGAGGGATCTTGCCATATGGTAGGAAATAAAATGACAGTGTCTTGTCACTCACGATCCTCTCTGTCAGTCCTGATGCCATCATTTTCTGTAGCATCTTCTCCTTGGTCTGGGCCTGCCAGGCCAGCTTGCCACTGCCATGGCCAAACATCACAATGTAGTTCTTCATGTGCACAATCTGATCTTGCTCCCAGTGAAACCTCTTCATCTGGTTCTTCTCCAGCTCTAGCCACATCTTCACATACTGATCATAATTACTCATATAATACTTCAGTTTCTTGTGCATGTGAATGATGTTGGTACAGACACCATTCAGAAAATCCTGGGAATGGGAGACAAGGACCAAGATATTCTTAAAAGTTTTTAGTTCTTCTTCCAACCACATGCAAGCATCTAGGTCCAGATGGTTGATGGGCTCATCCAGGAACAGCATGAAGGGCTAAATAAAGAGGGCTCTGGCAAGGGCAGCCCTCATCCTCCAGCCCCCACTGAAGTCTTTCAGCTTTTTGCGCTGCATGGCAGGTGCGAAACCCAGTCTGTGCAAGATTTGCAAGGCCCTCATCTCTACCTTATCAGCATCCAGCTTCTCCAGGTACTCATAGAGTTCCATGAGCTTCTCACACTCCGCATCTTCACGAACCAGATGCTCTGCCTCTCTCTCCAGCATGGCCTGCTCTGTGTCAACTTCCATCACACACTGCAAGGGTGTCTTGTCATTAGGGAGCATCTCTCGAGTCAGATGGTAGATGCCGATGTGCTCAGGGATGGGCACTTCATGTTTCCCAATAGCAGAGAGCAGCATGGACTTTCCAATTCCTTTTAAGCCAATGAGGCCATAACAACGGCCTGAATTCAATTCCAGCTTGGTGTCACTGGGCAGCTTTTGACTGTGAAAGGTGAGTGAGAGGTTGATAATGTGAACGTCAGTACTGCTGGGATGAGAGGCCAGGATGCCAGCGACAGCTCGAGCAGTAGCTTTCTTCATTTCAAAGTCCTCTAGCTCCTTGGTCAGCAAATCCACTTCTGTGGTATCTCTGCCATTGGCCTCATTTCTGCCACCTGTGGTTCTGTGACAGCATCTTATTTTCTTCATGTCCTTTTCTGGGCCGCTGTCGAGCTTTGGCAGCCTCCTTTTTGGCTGCCTTCTTCTTTGCCAGATCGGAGGGTATGATGATGACCCACAGGGGTAGGTTACTGTTCTTTCAAGGAGCTGGACCTCGCCACTCGGCCTCTGAGTCCGTGATTTTTTTTATTATTTTAGATATAGATACCCAGAAGTGAAATTCTTATATAATATTTTAATTCTATGTTTAATTTTGTGAGGAACTGCCATACTGTTCACATTTCTTCTTGTATCCCCAGTATGCCAAAATATCTCCTTAGGTCTGGTGTAAACATCTGAATAGAAACAATGAGGGCAACTGTATTCATTATTTATGGCTGTGTGTCAAATTACCCTCAAAATGTGGCAGCTTAAAACAATAAACATTTATTATCTCAGTTTCTCTGGGTCAGGTCTGGTTTCAGCTTAGCTGGGTGCCATTGACTCAAAGTATCTTGCAATCAAGGTATTAGCAGAGGCCGTAGTCAACCCAAGGCTCAAATGGAGAAGAATCTACTTCCAAACTCACTCATACATCTAGTTAGGAAGTCTCAGAAGATACGCTTCCAAGTTCCCTTAGATGGCCATTGGCATGCACCCACCAGGTTCTCACTGGGGGCTGATCAAAGATGTCAGTTCCTTGACACATGGGCCTCTCCATAGGCCGCTCACAACATGGCAGAGTTTTCTTCGGAGTGAGGACTTCTGGAGAGAAAGAGAGCAGGAGAAAGCTTGAGCAAGGCAGTCGTTTCACAACCTAATCTTGGAATGGCATTCCGTTACTTTTCCTGTATCATATTCATCAGAAATGGATCACTAGGTCCAGCAAACACTTGGGGGAGGGTATTATACAAGGATGTGAGTACCAAAAGGCAGAGATCACTGGGGACCATTTTAGAGGCTGCCTACCACAGCAAGAAATGTGTTTTGCTTTTGTATTCATGGCTGTAATCTAGAACAATTAGGATCTAGAAAATAACGGTTTAATAATGAATGAATATTAGTAGGAATGTAACATCTGAGCTTTCACATATTTATATGGTGTTTGAAATCAGAGAAAACACAGTATACCCTAACTTATGATGCTTTTAAAAACTGAAATATATCTTTATCTTTTTTATTATGTTACAGTAAAATTCAGAATCAAATTTAGCAGTAAAATTCAGAATCAAATTTAGCATCTCTCCCAAAAGACATGAAGAAAACAATACCACATACTGACTCCTTTTGTATATTTCCTGGTATTCTGGTGGAAACTTTGTCATTATATGACATATGGGAATAGATAATATGGTTGAAGATAATGCAGTCTATTTTAAGAATTTTACATCAGTTACTAAAAGGCTTTTATGCTCCATGTTAAGGAAAGCAAAGAATATTGCACTAAATATATGCATGCTTTTATGCTTGGATTCTTTTTTTCAAATGTCATATTGATCTTTAGAGGAGACTTTTACATTACATCAGTAAGAGTAAGGAAAAAATACATATTTATTAACATAGGCTGCTATATTGGGTACCAAAGGTATATCTAAATATGCCCTTACCCCTTAATTTTTTAAAATAATGTTATTTGGTGTTCTTTTCTAAACTAATTACTTCTTATACTCAGAATTTTATAATTGGTGATAATTTATTAGGCTTCCTGAAAGTTGTTAGGTATGTTATACCATGTACTCTCTATAAATATGAAAGATGTATTATTGTATTTATTCAAGAGACATGGGCCAGTTTAAGGAGAAAGCTGAAATGTTTAGCAGCAGTGCATTGGACAATCCCAGAGACAAAGTTGTATGATACACTGTTCACATCTTTCCAACAAAAAAGGATATAATTCTTAGCCAGACAAGATCATAAGCTATGATACATGTGTTGTACTATGGATACAAAATGGTAAGTTTCACCTATTAGCCAACTCAGATCAAGTGAAAGTGACAATTTTAAGGAAAGTATTCAAAGTATTATGAAACCACTCCCAGGTTTTAGCATACGTATGTAGTTTTCAGTTAGTAATGACTGCCAGGCCAGCGGTGTGGAAAAAGAGAACAGTAGCAAAAGGTTTATTCCTCTTGCTGTATGTTGTATGATAGTGACCACAATAAAATAGCATCATATACTTATCTTATACCTCATAGTTCCTAGCACAGTTAATGACGAAAAATATTTTTGAATTTTTTTATCCCAATATTGAGTACTCCCAAATATTTATTGTACTTAATTTACAATGAAGCAAACTCTAAAATCACCTCTAACTCTAAAAGTTTACTATAGTATGATAGAAACTTGTACCAATGTTAGTTTCAGTAAATAAAAACATTTCTTTCATTTTAGCAATAAAATGATATTATTATATTTACTTAATAACTTCTCAAATTCTGACTTTGCTACTTATTTTTAAAATAATTCCACAAACACATATGTTTTTTAGCTTCTTTGATATTCCTAACTCAATAAGACTTTTAAAAATCTATTTGTACGTGCCTATGGTCCCAGTTACTTGAGAGGCTGGCGTCTTGGGAGCGCTTGAACTCAGGAGGTTGAGGCTGCAGTGAGCCATGATTGTGCAATGCACTCCAGCCTGGGCAACAGAGCAAGACTCTGTCTCAAAAATAAATAAGTAAATAAAATACTTGATCTCTTATTTCATAAACCATTCCAAAATTTAGAATTCCAAGTATGATAGTTATAATCCAAAAGTATGCTAATTATTACTAAAATTTCTTTAAAATTTCCCAACTTTGCTATAAGAACACATAGATACATCTATAAGAGTCCAGATTCAATTTGTTCTATTCATAGCAAGTAAGTTTTACCTCTGCTTTCTCAGAGTGTTGATAGTCAATATTTCAATTGAAATACTGTAATTGTTAATTGTTTTAAATTTGAGGGCATTGATTTAAAAGCTGAATCACTCACTTATAAATGATTAAATATTAAAGCCTTAAAATAAAAACATAATTCCTCAAGAAATAATATTATGAAAGAAATGGAAAAGTGACATAACCAAGAAAATCCAGATCCCTTATTATTGCTTAAAACTAAAAATGATAAGCATAATTATTGAGCAACAAATAGACTGTCATAGCTCTAAAGTCAAGAACTAAGAATCTCAAGCAAAGGTTTTACAGACTCAACAAAGTTTATATGATAATAGTGCAATTCCAAATTGTATAATAAAAATGTTCTTGGTTGCTGTTGATTTACCTACCAAAGTACGATTCCCAGTGCGAATTTTTTTTTAATTTCTCACATCTTTTTCTTGCATACATGGTAGTGACACTCTTTTCATATTGCAGTTATAAATTAGCTTTAAAACCTGGTGAGCTACAGAAGCCCCATCCTTTGGTCATACCATGAATACCCAAGTTTTCTAGAATTGGTTAAGGTAGATCCGTAGTCCCTTGACTGACTCTTAAGTATCTTCATGACTAATTTTCCACACAAGGCTTTCTCATTACCAATACTTGGAAAGAAAATGAAAAGTGCCAATTAAGGTAATATTTCTATTGATTAAAAGAACCAACTATTAATGTATCATTTATTTATTAGAAAATAATTATATTTTATTTTATATCATTTTACAGTTAAAACTTTAAAACACATTGTGATTGTAAACTTGGAAGAGGCAGTTGATAGAGGTTCTTAAGCTAAATTACATAAAATTTCTAGGCTTCAAGGTATCTGTGAACTTCCTGAAACTGTAAGATGTTTTATGTTAATGAACATGTTTCTAGTAACATCCAAAGAGAGAGAGAAGGGAAAGACAGAAGTGAAGGATGAATGACTCCAAGGTTAGTAGCCTGAGTAACAAAAAGAATGGAATGTGCCATCAGCTGGGAAGGGATGATTTCAGGTGGAGCCATTGTGGAAGGGCGGGGTCAGGTGTTCAGTTTTGTGTGGGTTAACTTTGAGATATGTAGCAGATAAACTAATGCCACATGAACTAACCACAGAGAGGCACAAGATGGTAAGAAAAACAGAACTCCAAAAAAAATGTAGTGTTCACATAAGTAATAATGCTATTAAGGATATGCTACAAAAATGGTAGGACACCTGTCCTGAATTTTGTGTAAATGTTATTCTAATTTCCCTCTAAGGTACATTTAAAGACCAAGAAATCAGTTTTGCCTTTGAAAGAGAAACCATTTTCTTTCTATATGTGTTTTTTTGTTATACCAATGATACACAGCTATTAAATATGGTTATAAATATTTAACCTATTAATGGTTGTGTTACACATTATAAATAGCTTTATGAGCTCACCAAGCACTGAAAGTGGTATTCTCTGGTTCCCCAAGGAACCATGGATAAAGTCACTGCCACAGTGGACGACATTATGTGCATTCACCAGTGACAAATGAGTGCTATGGCAGTTACAGATACTATATTGAGTTTATTTTAGTCAGGAAAGTTGGTGGCAAAGAGAAGATATGGTGTAAACTGATCTTGTCTAACTGATAGCACACTAAGAAAAAAAATCCTTCTTTTGGAATTAATTTTACTCCACAGTAATGAAATAGTGTATTTTTTTTTTAAATCCTGAAATTAATGTAAAAGAATGTGTCAATGGTGTTGGTTATTTAGGACCCCTACATACCACATTTTGAACTTTTCTATTCTTATACACTTCTTTCTTCTTGGTCTGCCCTCTTTTTTTTTTTTTTTTAATACTTTTCCCTTTTGGAGAAATTTATCTTGCTTATACTTAGGATCACCGCTAAAGGGTAAAATTAATAAGTCATCGCGGCAGACAGCTGTAGCATAACATGCAAAAGGGAAGACAAGCCAACTTGACAGAGGTCCAGGTCTCTAGGCACAAGCTTTGTGGCCTTGGGTTGGATACTTAATTTTCATGAGTCTTGATTGTGTTACACACGTCCATTAATCTCTCTCAGTATCAGTTTTCCCAATTGTAAAATAGAAATAAAACACCAGCCTAGCATTGCAGTGAAATTAAACGAATAAATGTAGAGAGTTGTTTAGTGTAAGCTACTATACTAATATAATTAATATAATACAATATGGTAATAATCACCATTTTCTAATTGAGATAAATATGTGTAAAAGGACTGCCAGCTAATTATATTATTTAGCCCTCAATTATGGACCTCCAGACTGCATATCAGCCTCCGCACTGTGTATTTATGGTACATTATCTGTAATCTTTACAGCAACCTAGAAAAGCAGGCTTTACTTCTCCATTGTACAAGAAACTAAAACCGAAATGCAGGTAACTGATGTACGCAAACTCGCACAAATAGAACGTGGCAAAGACAGAAGTTGGCTCCAGGCCAAGTCTGCCTAATTCCCAAACTTACGCTCAATCCCTCACCCACAAAGAGAGCGGCGAGATGACCAGTACACTTGAATGAGCAGCCCACCAGCTTAGTCTTGTGCCCCAGCAAAGTTACAGGAATGTATTGAAACTCACTGTTCTCATCTATAAGATGACGCTACACAATCTTCAGGAACCCAGAAAAGTAAATTCTCAGAATGGGTGGGAATTCTGGAATCTGCACTTTTTTAAAAATGTGGTTTGTTTTTGCAAAGTCAGTTACCTAATTAAATCCTTTGCCATTCTCAGATTATTCTCATGAAAAAATTGACGTCAACACAGAGAAAAAATGTCCTTAGATCTACAAAAGCAAGAGAAAGCTGTCTAGGCTACACAAACTGTTTGCTCTTTCATTCTGTCCATTATATGCTTTCAACATTCCCCCAAGAAAGTGAACTTATATGCTATCACAAAGACTGCAATGTATTTTTATGTATTTGCATTATCTATGTATGGTATTTTTAAAGAATACTTTATTTGCTATTTTAATAACAAGGAATTATTTTCTAGTTATCATTCCCTCATTTCTACATTAAATATAGATGAATAAACTTGATTTAATGTGTCACTTCTGCACAAAGATATGAACGTCCTCTGGAATTTAAAGAAATGAAAAAGAATTTGTGTTTCTTACCTTCGTTATCAGTACAACTGGTCTTAGAGTCAATATACCTGGGTCTCTTTCAGTTGTTTTTAGATTACATCCACTAGATACAAAAATCATCTCATAGTACCTAAAATCTATACTACAAAATTCTTGCCACTTATTTTTATTAATGCAAAGTCATTTACTAGATTTTGTAAAGACACAAGGATAAATTAATTGTAACTCCAGCCCTCAGACGTTCTTTGAAAGCCAGCAGCAATACTTTTGGAAATTAGATGCCATATTCACAATCCAGGACAACTATGGAGACTCAGACGTTCTTTGAAAGCCAGCAGCAATACTTTTGGAAATTAGATGCCATATTCACAATTCAGGACAACTATGGAGACTCCATGATAGATTATTGTATGAACATTCACAATACATAAAATTAAAGTAGAAAGTTAAAATAAGAAATGTTTCTTGTTTTTGGTTAAAGATGAAAATTAATACTGGATACAAACTAAAACACTAAATAGATAAATCAGTGTAACTCTGATCCCTGCTATATACTTGTAATTTATAAAATTTCTGTTAATTTTGTGACAAAGTTTCAATTTCATAAGAACTCTCACATTAACTAAAGTACTATATTTGAAGTAGGAAGAGATTTTGAACTATAAAACATTATGTTGATTGATTGTGATACTCAAAAGTGCTTAACACTTATTTAGCGCTTTACATTCTCAAAGCACTTTACAAACATTAACCAATTAATCATGCCACTGTGATGTCAGGAAGGTAGTAGAATCACCATTCCTGAGATGAAGGAATTAATTAAAGTGGCTTATGGCAATGAAAGATTTTAAAAGTCTAAATATTGAAACCTCAGTAAATACCTAAATGACGAGAGCAGTGACTTGACTGTATATGATATAAAGAAAGCAGTGCAAGTTGACACAATATTGCAATACAATCAAAGCCACCTTTCAACAGCGGCACATAGAGTATATAGCCATTGCTGACTACCCATATATCCCTACTAACCTTTGTTATTCTCAAATAGCTATTATAGAATTAATTCTGCTAATATTTTAAAATTATAACAGCTTCATAAATAAAATGCCCTGTGAATTAAAACAATTTGTTAATGAATTTGTGATTTTTCATTATTAATCATGTTTTAGAAAAAAAATCAACTACTAGAAACAGTTTTTTCAAATCATTTTTAAAAGAACAATGGTAACTAAGAAGTCTAAGTTATTTCCAAGGCAGAATTTTTTACTGACAACTTTCTAAAACACTATCAAAAAGTTTATAGTTCTTAAAATAATACCAATCTAAACTGGTCTTCTGAAATCACAGATATATTTTAGAAAAAAATTTAAGTAGATATAGATATAAATACAGACACATGCACAACACATACATATACAGACACATATGTACGTGTGTGTGTGTGGTCTCTGTGTGTGTGTGTGCAGACTGGCCTCCAACTAGACAGCCACAGTCAGAACATTTTCAAGAGTAAATTACAATTTGTGTGACTACCTTCTTGGTCAAACATTAAATAGTCCTAGCTTTTGAGCTTTGAGTGAGCCCTTAAGCGTCATCTGAATAAACCTGAAGAGAGGCATTTAGGTCATTATCACCATCACAAAGTATACCCTCTTATCAATTCAGATGCAAAGTTATTTCAAATATTTTCTTTTTTAGTTTCAATTGGTTCCATATTCTAGCCAAATAAAGGAAAAGTTCAGATCTTGAAACCAGAGGAAAATAGAAGAAGTATTGAGAGAGTTTGATTATTTTACAAGATTAGGAAATCCATCTGAATTCAAACCTTATTCTGAATTTCGGGGCTTTATATTGACCACAGAGTTACTGATATTGCAGTCTTGTGTAGGTTCGTAACACTGAAATAAACAGGAGACTGAAGGAAAAAAGGAAATGCAAATGAATAATATGCAAACATTTGAAAGATATTCTGCCTTATTGGTATTTAAATACATGTAAAATAACGTTACCGTAAGATTCACAAAACTTAAGAGAATGCCAAAACTTAGGGATGATAAAGGTGCAAGGAAATAGGCCCTCTCACAGACGTTCTTGAACTGAAATTAATGGAATCATTCTATTCAGCGATATAAACAAAAAAGCAAACAAACAAAAAGAAAGAAACCCACTAGGAGACAAATGTTTGTCTTAGGATGTTACTAAAGCATGCTTTGTAATGGAAAAGAAAACAAAAACTAATTATATACCAATAAGGAAATCATTGAATAAATTATGATATAACCATATTATCAACACAATTCCATTTTTGAAAAGTGTGTTATATTTGTATATATGTGGATACTTTTGATTAAAATTTTTAAAAATTTCAAATATAGACACAAAATATTAATTATGGTTACCTCTGGGGTTTGAGATTTTAAGAATAGGAGTGGGCAGAGAAGCTTTTCACTTTTATTACTTTAATTATTTTTAAGTCTTAAGTTGTAGGTGGTTTTGGTTTGTTTATTTTATTAAACAAATAAAAACAGGGAAAACATTTTAAGACTAACATAATTTACATTATGTTCATAAGTTTGTGACTTGATTAAAACTTTGGAAATAAACACACTAATTGATATTGCCTTGTATAAATGGCAGAGAAAAAAAATCTAATAATCAGGAAGGTGTAATTTGGGATTCTACTGGCCAACTGATAGTTAGCCAACACCTAAAATAAAACTTTTTAATAAGGTAATAGAGAAACAAACCCCTAATCTATTCATCATATTACCATATTTCCCACATTAACTACATTTCAAAGATCCAACCTGGTTTTATTTTAGTTTCTCACTTCTTGCAGTAATAATTTGTCATTGAATTTTGGGGGCATGTCAATATGATGATGAAGTGCCAGGTTGCCGTGGAGCAAATATACCCCAGAAGACCAACTCGAAAAGACAGAGAACGCTGACATGTTCATGCTTCTGTGAATTCCATGTCTATGTCAGCCCTAAATTGCACAAAATTAAGCAACAAAGCAAAGTTTGTTAAAAGTACTTTTTAAAAGTTGTTCATTTATTTCTTAATGACATTGAAAGTTCTGTGCCTTTGATTTTTCAAATGCCAAAAATATGGCCCACTTAATTGATGTATCAATCAATGGCAATATTTGTTTTAAATATATGTACTGTATTTTAAACATGTATACACGTGCATACTACACATTTGGTTAGATCTAGAGAGGAAAGATGCTAGATAAATAGACAGATGTAGAAAAAAACAGATTCTTGTCACACGACCAGGAAAATTTAGGCACGTGGACATATTGTAGGGTGGGTAGGGCAGGGCTTATTGGGTGACAGGAAACAAGGAAAGAGGGACTCTCGGCAAAGGGAGACAGCGCCCCGCAGAAGGATTCCCGCCTCACAGACTGATTCCCAGGTCACCACGCAGGAACTGAAGAGGCCAGGCTGCTCCCCACTGCAAACGCCCCGAACTTCTCGAGGCTCCATCCCGTCCTCCCAGTGCGCAGGTGGGCATTATTCAGAGGGAATCAGTCCGAAAAGAGCCAGAGTCAAACCCCGACCTGCAGTCCGGTTTTTCAGCCTTCAGGCTGTTTTAGGCTTTAAGGCGGGGTTTCACCGGGGACTCTTGGCTGTCTCCTGTCTCTATCACAGACGCATAGATACACTGAAGCATACTCATCTGAAATTTTTCAGTTGCTCCTTACTTTAGTTTTCTATATAACAATTGAGTTTTGACATTTAAAACTTTTTTAAGTAAAGAAAAATAATTAATGCATACTCAAGTTCTGCTCAATTTTGCTATTTTTTATTCTTAAATTCTAAGAGAAATTCTGAAAAGACCTCTACAAATGTGTTAAGATGCACAGATTCTATCACAATGGAAAATAAACCAATAGATATTCTGAAGAAGAAAAATGAAAAGTGGAAGTTTTTTTATGAAATGCCAGGAGGTTGTGTTTGTGTTAATGAGAAACATTATCTTACCAAAAAATGCTGTTATTCTCATTTCCATTTATATAGGAAATTGATTAATACTTAACTAATTGGCACATGCAAATGGGGATTAACTGAATTCACTTTTCTCCACAACTCAACGACTGTAATTTAGATCCTTACTTAGATTTAAATCTTTTATTATTTTTGAAGGTAATCATCTTCCTGTTGTTAGAAATAAAATATCAAAGCACCATGCTAATTATAGCTCCTGTCTCACAAATTAGCTAATTAACATTACTGAAAAGCAAATGTACAGCGAGCGAAGTTGAAACTCCTGAATTGGAGTCAAGCCTTTATACAATACAGTGGTGAGATACAGGTTATTGAATGCCATTGGGTCAGACATACTTTGGAGCTAATAACTGTAGTCAGATATTTAGTTTTTCTTCAAATAAATAGCTTATTCTGATGTTTCCATGCAATTGCACCTGTGAACTTTTTGCGATGAGCTCTTCTAGATGGAGATGTGAGGTGGGAAATCAGAATGATGCGCATGGCTGGGAAAAGCCATCTTTTAGTAAAACCTCAAAAGTTCTCAAGGCGTGCATGACTTGCTTAGGAAACTATAAAACCAGTTGTGTTCATAATTTTGTGTTTACTAACTAATATATTTCAATACCTAAGACGCTGGAACAATAATTCTTTAGATTCAGAGCAAAAAAAAAACTGTTTAGCAGTTAATTCAGAGGGAAATGGCTAGAAATTCAAAGTTCCTGAGAGATGTGAACCTAATTCATTTGTGTGCCAATTTAACCTATGGTTGGATAGTCACGTAGAATCAGGGCATGTTACAGTCCTAAAGTAAGCAGGGATGTGGTCTTCATCAGAAGTATTGGAAACAAGGCTTACCCATGACTACTTGCATATTGAATGTGAATTAAGCAGTTACTATGTGTCAGAGTATGTTACAATCTTAATACCTGAGAGTATGAAAGACTCTCACTCTCTCATAGTGATGACCTCAAAAAGCACACAGAGATACAACAGACAAAACAAATGTGTAAACAGAAAAATAATTAAGTTAATTAAATGTTGGAGTACCTGCAACCAAAAACCAGAAGGTTGAAATAACACCAAAGTTAAAAGACTGACGAACTGAAAGATCTAGTCATGGAAGAAACAGAACAAATGTGATTTCAGTCAGATGTTCTAAAATACAGAAGAGCTTCATGTGACCAAGGGGCCGAAAGAAGTTCATTATGCTGAAGTATAGTGAATAGTGAACAAGAGAAAGAACGATACAAAATGAAGGTGTAGAAACAGGAGCAGAGCAAGGTCACATCAGGCCTTGTCAACTTTACTAAAAGGCTGATTTTACTTTAAGTTCAACAGGAAGACGTTGAAAGTCTTTAATTTGGGGAATGATATGAGTCCAGTTTACATTTGGGAAGGTCGGTCATGGGACGAAGTGTTTGCTCTGTTGCCCAGGCTGGAGTGCGTGACACAATCATGGCTCACTGCAGCCTCGAACACCCTGATTCAAGCAATCCTGCTGCCTCGGCCTCCTGAATAGCTGGGACTACAGGCAAGTGCCACCACACCCTGCTAAGTTTCCTTTTTCAA
This sequence comes from Colobus angolensis palliatus, assembly GCF_000951035.1. Classification (NCBI taxonomy): domain Eukaryota; kingdom Metazoa; phylum Chordata; class Mammalia; order Primates; family Cercopithecidae; genus Colobus; species Colobus angolensis. Next base: position 5,716,618 of record NW_012121043.1, on the reverse strand, counting down.
AAATTTTGTAGAGAATGGGTCAATCTCTTTGATTGTGGAACAACAAGAGCATAAGTGGGTAGACCTATGAAGACTGTATTCTATAGTCTTGGTAAAACATGGCAGTGGTCTTGCTCTGGTGGTAACAGTAAAGACAGAGAAGAAAGAATGACTCTAGATGCAAAGTGTATTAGTCCATTCTGCTATAAAACACACACACACACACACACCAGAGACAGGGTAAATTCTAAAGAAAAGAGGTTTGATTGACTCACAGTTCTGCATGGCTGGGGAGGCCTCAGGAAACTTACAGTCATGGTGGAAGGCAAAGCAGAAGCAGGCACCTTCTTCACAAGGAGGCAGGAGAGAGTGAGCATGAGCAGGGGAAATGCCAGATGCTTGTAAAACCATGAGATATCGTGAAAACTCACTGACTGTCATGAGAATAGGATGAGGGAACCCACCCCCATGATCCAATCACTTCCCACTGGGTCCCCCCGTGACGCCTGGGATTATGGGGATTACAATACAAGATGAGATTTGGGTGGGTCACAGCCAAACCATATCACAAAGTTAGCAGAAATCACTGATAGAGAATGAATTAAAGGAAGCATCATACATATGTTGCTTGAGCAACTGGGTACATCATAGTGAAACCTGGTAAGAAAGAAAAATCTGCATCTAGTCAGGGAGACAAAGGAGCCTTCAGAGTGAGGAATTAAGGTAGCCATGCCAGCCCAAGAATAAGGCTTAATTTGAAACCCCAAAGGCAAGACCAGAAGCTGAAGTGGCTACAATTCTCTTTGTCCAGAAATTACACTCAGGGGAAGTGAGAAATGGGGACAGGGCTGAGGAGAGATGGGGGACATCAGTGGAGGCATACATGGGATATGACTGAACAGGGGAAAAACTGGACATACAAGGCAAAGGGCATATGAGACCACAAGTTCTGGACTGTCACATGGGTCTAGCATATTCCATTCAGAAGAGCACTGTGATGGAGCCCTGACATGTGTCTTAGTTCTCCATAGGCCCAGGCTGTACTTGAAGAGCTCACACTTTAAAGAACAGCTAACCTTTCTGAAATTCTCAAAGGTGTTCCATATTTTTGCTTATGAGAATATTAAGGTCTTGAACAATGTCCATTACTCCAGCTTTCCACAATGTAGTCCTAATGCCACATCTTAATTCCCAGAATCCCTGATGTAGCCCTGTCATAGGCCGAGTGTCTGGATGAATCAGACATTAGAGTGAGATTAGAGACTCACTCTAAGCACAGAAACCCCAGTCAGGGTCTTACTCTAATCACAGAAAGCCTCAGACATGTTTGTTATATGAACGGTTTGTTTTGGGGGTTCTCATCTCTCACCATCCTCTTTTTCTCATTTGCAGTCATCTATCCCTTTGTAAGGTGTCCATTCAGCGGCCTCCAATAAATAGCGCCCTGCTCTTTTCTGACATCCGACTGGATGATGCACCACACTCATTTCTCCTTTCTCTGTCCCCTATAAAAATATATGCATCAGTGTTCACCCCTCTACAGCCGTTCTAGATAATCCAATAAACTAATCTATGTTCAAACTGCTAATGGTTTAAATCAGAGGATGTTAGAAGTGGCCCTCTGGAGAAACATGGCTGAACCAACATGTTAAGGGCTAATTCTGGAAATAGCAGCTCCTTGTAGGAAATTGAACTGTAAGTGGAAAGCAAGCCTTTCACATCCTTAAAATTAACCACATGGAAGGTTGTCTCACCCTGCTTTGGGATGAACTTTAGCCTTAAAAGTAAGCTTCCCAAATTATGGAATGCTTGTTTGAAGAAAGACGGTTTGCCCTAAAAACAGAGGAGGGCTTTCCATCATCATGTGAGTACAAAGAAAAAATCATTGTTACTGGAAAAGGAGCGAAGCCTTTGTCTTTGACCCAGTGTCCCACCGAGTGGAAACGTTTGCTTGGAGATTCCATGCACAGGTCAATGTACCACAGAAGCCAAAATCAGTTCTTAAAAACAATAACACTAACCACAAGCCACCCAAGAATCAGAGACACTTTTATACAGCCCAGTTTCTTCCCTTGCAGGCTCATTTTCAAGGCCACATGGGTTGGGGGAAAATTGTGCATCCCTGCTAAAGTGGTTTTTCGTCTATATTGAATGTGTTTTAGTCTTGACGTATTTTCCCATTGGTAAGGGGGGAAAAAGTCAAGCAAGTTTAAACGTACAAATAAAATTTGCCATCGTCTTCAAAACGTAAGAGAGAGTGCTTAAAGAGCAAGCTTTATTTTGGCTATTTGCACTTTAATTCTCCTTACCTAAAAGATGGGAGTGTTGTTCAAAAAGAATAGAAAATAGCCTTCCTATAAAAGATCCCAGCATAAAAGATTAAATATGCATCCTACCTTTAATACCTGACTGGTTCTTAGCCAATGCATAGCATTCATTTCTTTCAACTTGACTCCAAGAAGACTTCCCTGACCACCATAAATCATTTGCTTTTGTTGCATTGTGCCGATATTGCAGCTTTATTTTCCAGGTGCTCTGTTCATGACATCTCTCCCCAAATCAATTCCTCAGCCAATCTTCTACTACTTTTATTTATTTTAATACAGTATTATTTTTTAAATATAATGAACAAATGGTCAAATTAATGAGTAAAAGAATACATGAGGCTGGATGAGATGGCTCATGCCCGTAATCCCAGCAGTTTGGGAGGCCCAAGCAGGAGGATTGCTTGAGGCAAGGAATTCAAGACCAGCCTGGGCAGTGTAGAAAGACCCATTCTCTACAAAATTTTTAAAAAAGGAAACTTAACAGGGTGTGGTGGCACTTGCCTGTAGTCCCAGCTATTCAGGAGGCTGAGGCAGCAGGATTGCTTGAGCCAGGGGGTTCGAGGCTGCAGTGAGCCATGATTGTGTCAGGCACTCCAGCCTGGGCAACAGAGCAAACACTAACTCAAAAAAAAAAAAAAAAGAAGAAGAAGAAAGCATAAGTGAATAAATAAATGAACCAAGGCCATTAACTGCCATAAATTCAGATGAAGAGCTGTTTACATAAGTGTTACCCTTTGATTTACAAGCTACCTAATTGAAAATAGAAATAAAACATAAGAACATAAGAAGAGTGAATGACAGAGTTCCATTTTTTTCAAGATTAGTCAGACAACTAACTTCTCTAAGTACATATTAGATACTTTGAAAAAGTCTTTCAGACCAGTACAATACCATTTGGTACATTGAACTAGTCATTTACTGAGTAATACCCTGTATATGTAAAAAGTCATGTAACGTTTACTCTTTTATAATCAGAGAACAGCTAACGCTCTGGGAAGTAAAAATAACTTTCAGAACTACAGTCAGCAACAAGCTACATTTCCAGTTTTGCAGATTCACTAGAAAAAAAGGATTATCCTTTGTAAAATGTTAATAGTGCCAAATGTACCTGTATGGTTGACACAACCAATGAAGCTTCCAATGTATTCTTATTTTAATAAAATGCTATTTTTAAGGAGATAACATAAATAATTATCTAATACTTTAAGTGACATAAACTGCATTTAATAAGTTCTAGAGTATTATTCGTATTATTCTCTTCAAAAGCATTAGCTCACTTAATTCCCACAGTCACTTAATTCCCACAGTAGACCTAAGATGCTGATACTATCATTATCCCTAACTTACAGATAGGGAAACTGAAGCATAGGGAGAAAAACCAAGCTAATTAAAGCTAGAGCTGAACTTTGACCCCAATTCTATTCCATTTTTGAGTTCAAGCTTACAATCATTAAAATATATTCTTTGTTATATGAATGGTTAATACATAACAACAAGAATGTTAAGTTTACTTACCTGTTTCGTACACCAACGGATCACAGGTGTTTATATCAATGCCTGTCATACATAGTGGGTACTCAATAAGGATTTGTTAAGTGAAAGAATGATAAATAATGAGGACTATCTTGGATCAATACTATATCAATAATCTCATATCAGTTCCGGACTCAATTAAGTTAGATGCAAGATAATCACCTGAAACAAAAGAGTGTTAAGTTGCATGGTAGAATTCCTCCTGTCAATCACATGTTTTGATAGTTGCCTCATCATCTATATAGAGTAAAACTTTTTAGAACATTGATGGTAGGTTAATTTATGATAAATTATCATGTCCAGCATGATAAATGTTAGAAAAACAAGATTATTTTTGCTTCTGCTGAACACATAATGATTCTTATGGCAGGCTTAAAATACATATAAATAATCAATTAAGCACAAAACTCGTACACTGCCAATAGCTGTTAAATAGAGAAGGATTTAATATACTGAACAAGAAGACTCATGAACCTAGGTTCTTTGAGCCAAAATGATACATTTGTTCACATTTCTCTAAATAGTTGTGGTGACATGTATTGTGCTATGCATATTTTCTCAGCTATCTTTTAGTATTTCATATAACCAAACCATTTAAGAAAAAGAGCACACTTTAAATAGCAGAGCTATTAGATCCAGCAGCCTAAATGGATCTCTATTTTGTAGATTATGTTCAATTAATTTGCTACTGTTTGTGCAAACACACCTCATTCTTTCTTGCTTCTGTAACATTTCTCATGCTATTCTCCGGCTTAAAACACTGTTTCTTTTCTTCAGGTATCCAACTGAACTTCAAAACTCAGCTAGCTCAAACATTATTTCTATGAAAACTTTCCCAAGAAAAATACTGAATTAAAAGTGTGGGAGTAATCTAAGAAATAAAATAACCCATCTCCACCAACATGAACGTATGCATAACTTTTCCTTCTACTACTAATTGGTATTGCAGCCTAGACTTACACATCTGAAGAGACAAAATTGTGACACTGTGATCCAGGCAGTGAGATTCCAAAGTCTAGGTATTTATCCCTAAGCGAAATATAGATAGACAGACAGATGATACGCTGAGCACCGCGACTCCTGCCTGTAATCCTAGCACTTTGGAAGGCAGAGGTCGGCGGATCACCTGAGGTCAGGAGTTCGAGACTAGCCTGGCTAACATGGTGAAACCCCATCTCTATTAAAAATACAAAATTAGCTGGGCATGGTGGTGGATGCCTGTAATCCCAGCTGGGACAGGAGAATTGCTTGAACCCGGGAGGTGGAGGTTGCAGTGAGCCGAGATCCAGCCATCGCACTTGAGCCTGGGGGACAAGAGCGAAACTTATCTAAAAAAAAAAAAAAAAAAGAAAAGAAAAAAGATGATATAGATAGATAGAAGATATATAATCACATATACATAAATAAAGGCATTTAAAATAATGAAGACAAGCAAAGAGCTTTCTTGGCCAGGATTTGTCTGTGAAAGCTTTATCTAGGCTTCAGCAAGGCCTGGAAGAACATGTCAGATTTGAACAGGAAGAAAGCAGAAGAAAAGACTTTTTAGGCAGGAGGAAAATCATGTGAAAAGTTTCAGAGGGGAAAAAAAACATAAGCATGGATAAGTACTGGTAGGGAAATAGATTACAAAAAGCAAGAGATAAATCAAGAAATGAAGTTGTTCGTTGATGAAAAAATTGCCATGGCAAATAAATGAGTTAGTACTTTTTGAGATAAGCTTTAAGATATATTTAGTTTTTAAGTGTGGGAACACCATGATGAAAGTGATTTTGTTTGTCAGCAACACTTCCTTCTTATCTTTCATCTCCATCTAAACCCTACCTTCTCTTCAATGCAGAAACAAGATCAGTCAGAGGTTATTTGCAGGAATCATTTTGAAGAGAAAAATTTCCAGGCAATCAACTCCAACTAATAAAAAATCTGAATTTCATTATATGAGAAAAAAATCAAAACTTGTAAAAAATAAAAATAAATGTTGGAACTGGCACAGAGTAAATGTAGAAAAACTCACTTATGAAAAAAAAAAGTCCTTTTTTTTTTTAAGGCAATAAAACTTAGCCAGTACTTATGTGGTGGAAAATCTCAACCTACATCCACTTTGTCAGTATTATGGGGTAGTTTTAATTATCAAGACTCCAGAGACTGTCCTCATGTAAGGAAAATATTACTAGAGATATAGAATATCAACTTTCACCTTATATATTATAATACATAGGGGTTATTTTCATGGGTTTTCACCATGGGGGGAAATACTTTCAAACAAATTACTTTCCAGTTTAGAATATTTTCCTGTATATCAGGAGCCAACTCAATAATTTCTAATGCTTTGAGGAGTGAAGCACAGGAAATTCGTTCATCTCTGAGTTGGCGTGTTTCCTCTGTCCTCTTCTACACCATAATATTACACTTAGCACTGGTTGGTTAAGCCCAGGCTGGCTGTCCCTCTACCCTCCACAAACCACATTTACGACCATATTTATCTTATTTGGGACACCAAGTTCAAGCAAAAGATTCTTGGATCAGGGTCAAAGGCATTAGAAGGTTGGCAAAATTGATTGTGGTGAAGTAGAAATGCCCTTTGTAAAATACCATAGAAGCAAAAATATAGATTTACTTTGTGTTTTGGCTTAAAAATAATTTCCTATGGTAAACCAGTTCCTCACTAAATACCAATTTCACAAATTCACCAAGTCAAACAACATTTGAACGCTTTTATTGTTGTCTGCGTTATAGTTCATTTCCAAGCCAATAATCATTGACTTATTGTAGTTTCTGAATCACATATTCTAAATAGCTTTGTACACCTGAGGTTGAGTTTTGTCATCAGGCAATACTGAGATGGAATCATTTCCAGAGAGAATTATTTCTATCTACTAATTACAAAATATTAAAATCTATTAGGTTTGTATGACTACACACTAACTTGTATACATAGAAAGCTTAGTAATTCAAGTACCAGAATGTCATCTTTTTCAAAAGTTTTACATTACATCTCAGGAAATTGCACTTTACCTCCAAGGATGTAATTATTACACAGTATCTTAAACCTAGGACATACTTAATAACTACTTATTCATTGACATTGTTTATAACATGCTAAGAGAAAATAAAGTAAGGAATAAAACTCAGGTCGATATTTATTTTCAGGAATATTTCTAATATTTCTATTTAGTTCAGGAATATGCACAGAAAATGCATCTTATCATCTATGTTAAATGGCTATATTATACATTCAGAACATATTAGAAATAAAAATATTATAAATTAAGTAAACAATTTTGGCCCATAATCATTTGACCATTTGGGGCTTTTTCTGGGCTTAATTGAAATTTATAGTTAACAATAAAAGACATGTTCTAAAAATAAATTGCCCTCCTCAAAAATAATCTGGAAATGGTCAAAAGTCTCCATCATTTATTCTGACAAAAGTGATCATATTCTTATTTCACTTTCAGTTTAGCTTCATATTTTGTTTAAACACTAAAAACTCTCTCTAGTGTTCCTCGGGAGAATGATTAGCCGCCATTAAATAAAGAATCTCAGGAGGCCGGGCTCTCACCTGTAATCCCAGTGCTTTGGGAGGCCAAGGGGGGAGGATCATTAGAGCCCAGGAGTTCAAGACCAGCTGTGGCAACAATGCGAGACCCTGTCTCTACAAAAAAATTTTTAAAATAGCCAGATGTGGCAGTGAGCGCCTATAGTTTCAGTGAATTAGGAGACTGAGGTGAAAGGTTCCCTTGAGCCCAGGAGGTCGAGGCTGCAGTAAGCTATGTTTGTGCCACTGCACTCTAGCTTGGGTGAACAGAGCAAGACCTTGTCTCAAAATAAAAAAAGAGAGAATCTCAGGTGTTTGTGTTAAATCATCTTGGCTACATGGAATTGCCCATTTAAGAAGCAGTTCACTTTCAAAGAAATACCTTCAATTTAAGGCATCTGTTCTAAGATTTCTCACATGAAGTTCTGCTTGCCTTCTGTGTCTATGATATCTCAACACAGGCTTCTGCTATGGGCAGTCAGTTGGGATTTTTGTGGGAGCTTCGATTCAATTGCTCTCAAGAGTATAAGTACCATATAAACTTCACAGAGTTTAGAAGATTCTTCTATTCACAGAGAATGGAAGATTGTTGCACATGAATCTTCTATTACATGTCCTTGAAGAGACCCTGGGAAAATTCTAGTTGAAACCACTGCTTTAGCATCTTCAATTAAAACCATTTGAACAAACAGTAAGTTGAAAGCTATGAAAGAATTTTTTTTTTTACAAATAGGCTTCCAAACAGAGCAATATTGGCAAAGGAAACAAAAACACAATTTGTAGTGTTTAAGAACTGCCTAATCCATTTAAAAATAAACAGAGGGACAAGGTTTTCCAGAGAATAGGGTTTATAAAATTTTCAGCTGACAGAGAGAGGTTGAGTTGAATAAAGGGACTAAGAGAGGAGGGATCAAATTTGCCAACTTGAAAGAAAATATTAGTAAAGATTTTCCAAAGGTAAAAATCAACAGATCTTTCCTCCTGGATCTGCAAACTACCAGTGAATGTGTCTAGTAAAGAAGCATTGTAAGTTTGTAAGACAATATAAATAAAAAGTGTTTGGTGATAAAATCAAGAGACATCCCCCTGTGTTATTCCTAGAATCATCAGACACCCAGTTGTTGAAGCCATCTTCAACAACTTAGATCCTTAGAATTCATCCTGGACTCTTTCTGTCTCTCATTCTGTCTATTTACTAAATTATCAAATTTTAAATCTCTTGAATCTCAGGTAGGATTCAGATGTGAAAAAATAAAAAGAGGAGTTGGTACCATTCCTTCCAAAAATATTCCAGACAAATGAAAAGGGGGGGACTCCTCAACTCGTTTTATGAAGCTAGCATCATCCTGATATCAAAACCGGTAGAAACACAACAACAACAACAACAACAACAACAAAAACTTCAGGCCAATATCCCTAATGAACACTGATGCGAAAATACTCAGTAAAATACTGGCAAACCGAATCCAGCAGCACATCAAAAAACGTATCCACCACGATCAAGTTGGCTTCATCCCTGGGATGCAAGTCTGGTTCAACATACGCAAATCAATAAATGTAATCCATCCCATAAACAGAACCAAAGACAAAAACCACATAATTATCTCAATAAATGCAGAAAAGGCCGTTGATAAATTTCAACATTCTTTCATGTTGAAAACTCTCAATAAACTAGCTATTGATGAAACATGTATCAAAATAATAAGAGCTATTTATGACAGACTCATAGCCAATATCATACTAAATGGGCAAAACCTGGAAGCATTCCTTCTGAAAACAAGTACAAGACAAGGATGACTCCTCTCAACACTCCTACTCAACTTAGTATTAGAAGTTCTGGCCAGGGTAATCAGGCAAGAGAAAGAAATAAAGAGTATAGGAAGGGAGAAAGTCAAGTTATCTCTGTTTGCAGATGACATGATTTTATGTTTACAAAACCCTATCATCTCAGCCCAAAAACTCCTTGCACTGATAAGCAAGTTCAGCAAAGTCTCAGGATATAAAATCAATGTGCAAAAATCACAAGCATTCCTTTACAACAACAACAGGCAAGCAGAGAGAATGAACTCCCATTCACAATCGCATACACCAACAATAGGCAAGCAAATCATGAATGAACTCCCATTCACAATCACTACAAAGACAGTAAAATACCTAGGAATACAGCTAACAAGGGAAGTGAAGGACCTCTTCAAGGAGAACTACAAACCACTGCTCAATGAAATAAAAGATACACAAACAAATGCAAAAACATTCCATCCTTATGGATAGGAAGAATCAATATTGTGAAAATGGTCACACTGCTCAAAGTAATTTATAGATTCAATCCTATTCCCATCAAACTATCATTGACATTCTTCACAGAATTAGAAAAAAACTATTTTAAATTTCACATAGAATCAAAGAAGATCCCATATAGCCAAGATAATCCTAAGCAAGAAGAACAAACCTGGAGGTATCACGCTACCTCCTTTCAAACTATACTACAAGGCTAGAGTAACCAAAACAGCATGGTACTGGTACCAAAACAGACCTATAGACCAATGGAACAGAACAGAGACCTCAGAAATAACACCACATGTCTACAACCATCTGATCTTTGACAAATCTGACAAAAGCAATGGGGAAAGGGTCTTCTATGCAGTAAATGGGGAAAAGATCTCCTATTCAGTAACTGGTGCTGGGAAAATTGGCTAGTCATATGCAGAAAAATGAAACTGCACCCCTTCCTTACACCTTATACAAAAGGTAACTCAAGATGGATTGGCGACTTAAATGTAAAATCCAAAACCATTAAACCCCTAGAAGAAAACCTAGGCAATACCATTCAGGATATAGACATGGGCAAAGACTTCAAGACAAAAACGCCAAAAGCAATTGCAACAAAAGCCAAAATTGACAAATGGGATCTAATTAAACTAAAGAGCTTCTGCACAGCAAAAGAAACTATCATCAGAGTGAACAGGCAACCTACAGAAAGGGAGAAAATGTTTGCAATCTACCCATCCAACAAAGGTCTAATATCCAGAGTTTACAAGGAACTTAAACATATTTACAGGAAAAAAACAAACAACCCCATCAAAAAGTGGGCAAAAGGTTGTGAACAGACACTTCTCAAAAGAAGACATTGATGTGGCCAACAAACATGAAAAAACGCTCAACGTCACCGACCATCAGAGAAATGCAAATCAAAACCACAATGAGATACCATCTCACACCAGCCAGAATGGTGATAATGAAAAAGTCAGGAAACAAAGTTGCTGGCAAGGCTGTGGAGAAATAGGAACGCTTTTATACTGTTGGTGGGAGTGTAAATTAGTTCAACCATTGTGGAAGACAGTGTGGTGATTCCTCAAGGATCTAGAACCAGAAATGCCATTTGACCTAGCAAATCTCATCACTAGGTATATATCCAAAAGAATATAAATCATTCTACTATAAAGACATAAGCACACATATGTTTACTGCAGCAGTATTTACAATAACAAAGATATGGAACCAACCCAAAGACCAATCAATGATAGACTGGATAAAGAAAATGTAGTACATATACACCATGGAATACTATGCAAGCATAAAAAGGACTGAGATCATGTCCTTTGCAGGGATATGGATGAAGCTGGAAGCCATCATCCTCAGCAACCATAGGAACAGAAAATCTTCTTACTCATAAGTGGGATTTGAACATTGAGAACTCATGGACACACAGAGAGAAACAACACAAACCAGGGCCTGTTGGGGGTTGGGGGGTGAGGGGAGAGAACTTAGAGGACAGGTCAATAGGTGCAGCAAATGACCATGGCACACGTATACCTATGTAACAAACCTGCATGCTCTGCACATGTATCCCCTTTTTTTAGTTGAAATAAAGAAAAATAAATAAATCTCTTGAATCTATCTCTCATTTCCCACATCCTTAAAGAATTATCTCTGCCACTCCTGGTGTCATCAGATTATTCACTGCCTCTTATCCTTTTTTTCACTGCACCTCCTCTTTCTCTGGAGTAATGCTTTTAATATAATTTTAATTTTCAAATAAGCTTATGTCACTGTAGTGTTGAACATCAATCTCATCTTTCATAGCTCTTCCATATGCACTTTCTAAACACACTGCACTCACCGCAGTTTCTCAAAATCATTATGCTTTTGTGTCTTGGAAAAAAAATAATTTCTTTTGCCTTTCCATTCTTATTGACTAACAATTTTCTAGTAACCAATATGCAGCTCAATCATCACCTCCTTTCGAAGCCTCCAGCCCCCACCTCTTGCCAGACTTCTTGTTCTTTCTTCTATCATAACACATCACATTCTTCTATCATAACACCTCACATCATGTCATGACCGGCATGTATTCTCACCAGGCTTTGAGTGCCTGAAGAGGAATTACTTCTTACTCAGTTTTTAATATGAATGCACAATGTCTGTAATAGACATATGTTAAATAAGGGTTCTAGGATTGAGGCTGTGAAGTCACTGCTGTCTTAGGTGCAATTGCCTAGAGGCACAGCCTGAGAACTGGATTTCTGGGCAAAGGATTCATTCAGAGAGTGCTCTCAGGAGAAGCCTGCAGGATAGCAAGCAAAGGACAGGTAGAGGAAGAAACTAAGCAAAGGTGTAGTATTCGTTGCTGTCTAGCCTCAGCCTAACCCTATTGGGAGTTCTGGAACAGTAAGTCATACCAGAAGTGGGTCTCTTTGAGCCAAGAGAGTCAGGCTTTGAGACCTCTGTGTCAGTCATTGGTTGCCAAAGGCTGGAGGGTGTTGATGGTGGGAAGTATAGCCTCTCTATATGCTATTAATTGTGCAAAACCACCCCAAAGACTTTAATGATTTGTCATGCAGTTACATTGTTGTAGGAGTGCAGTGGTTCTTCCACGGGAACTGCTAAGCAGCTCAAAAAACAGAAGAATCCTTAGAAATTTGTGTTTTAGTATCTAGTGTTAAATACAAATTAATACTTAGAAAGAGGCACCAAATCCCTAGAAGATATTAAGAATATTTCTTTAAAATATGTACTTTTAAAATGTATCATAAATTCCTTTTTTATTCGGGTAGGGAATCCTATCTGTTATGTCTGAGATTTGGTCTCTTTAACCTCACCATATATGAGAATAAATAAAGGTTGCTCAGCAAAACTACTAAAGGTCTAATACAGCTGTTATATCTGTGTGAGTCTTTGTAATATTTCCTGGATACTTGGAACCGAATAAATGGTATCTTTTCATATTCTAGGCATTTATCTTAGAATAGAAGTGTTTCGAAAGTTTGCATATGCAGGCCATGAAACATTATTTTGAATAGGCATTTATTAATATTCATGCAATATTTATACAGCCTGCCCACATACAGATAGACAAACAAAACAAATGGAGATTATCTTTCAACCATATTTTAGTATCTTTTCATAAATAGTGCATTATAGTAAACAACTATTCCAAATATTTTCTAAAATTAACAGTATGAGATATCAGAGAACACTGGAGGTACAACTAAGTCCCCAAAGCATATTTTTCTTCTTGATTGCTAATAAACAGATGATTTAAGACTAAGACAAAATTCCTGCTAACACACATGCAAATTTTAATCAACAACAATACAAAAATATATGTAGCAGTAAGAAGCTGCTGACCTTCTAAAAATTCATTCTGCACATTTTCTGTTTATTGTGCTGGATTCTGACCACACATTCCCTATTAAGATAATCACATGCTCAATGAAAGAGAATTCTACTTGCTTAAAGCTAATTTTGAGAAGTATTTGTAAAAGTACAATGGCATCATGTGGCACATTAGTAACGGGTATGAAAATGTACACGAGAAATGTCAATGGCTGTCATGTGCAACTGAGGGCAGAGAAGAGTGCATATTAATTCAGGAAAATTTGGCCCCACTCCAAGGATTTTTACAATCCCTAGACTATTTTTAAGAAGTTCTCAAAATTGAATCACACATTTAAAACGGAAAAAAACAACTAACTGCCTCCAACTCAGGTATGAAACTAAAGATAAGGAAAATTCAGGCAGCCCTTGGCAGTGTGGTTTGAGCAGATAACAATGGAAAATGTCCAAACCCTTTGACTGTAGAAAAGTCTCAACATTTGCATTTTGTTTCATTTTATTCTTCAGGCAGTATATTAACGCACAGGGGATTACTATTATAATTTTCATTAACACTGAATGCTCTAGATTCCAGTTGAACACATAATGTATTATTGAAACCCAGATTTCTAATTTTTAATGGTTGAGAAAGCAAGTGATTATACCCGTCTCTGAAACCATTTTTTAAGTGACCTTCTATTAAATCAGTTAGACAAAAAAGAAGTAATTTAGTAACAAGAACCAAAATCAGCCTGTTTCAATACCTATAAGATGAGGAGGTGGGTGAAATGAAACAACAGAATGGCCGGAAGAGTCAAACAAATTTTGATTAGCTGGTATTAAGGTAAACGTAGTGGTGGAGTGAATAGAGCCTAGAAAAGGGTTAGTTGGATAAATTAAGTTTCAGACAAGTGGGGACTTGATACTTCAACTTCTGGAACTTTCATTTTAATCATTTTTATGAAAACATTTCTAAAATATATTACACTCTTTATTATTCTTTCATTTAAAGAAACTGAGCATACTTATCTTTCCTTAATGAGTTAGAATTATTTATAGATGTTAGACATTTTCATGTACTAAGAGAATTTTTAAATTTGTCCCTAGACTGATCAAATATTGCTATAGCATTCAAATGTGGTGAGGTTACATGCTCAGAATTATTGAAGTAAGTATGATTTTTCTTTTTTCCTAAACATCCCAAGAGCTCAATATTGTTCTGGTGAGTGTTTCTTCTTTCACATATGGGCAGCTTTTTCATTCATTTATATTTTTTACAGTAGCTATCATTGCTTTCAATTTCAGCTGTCATATTCCCTTTCTAAGTTTTTTTTTTCTCTTCCACCCACATTGCTTCTTTCTTTATTTTCCTTTGTATTTTTTAAAACATTCTCTTTACTTTCATCTGACAAAAACTGATTTTGAAAGCTAACATCACAAATGTAAATGCTGGTTATTTTTTTCTCCTATAATTTTTGCATTAGAAACATTTTTGGCTAATTTTGTTGATGTTCCTACTCGGTGGCCTTATTTTCAAATTATTATTTTTTTTATTAAGGCAGTTGAGAATGCCAAACACCTGAGGGACTCTGTCTACAGTGACTAATTTCTTACCTTTTATAATAATGTAAATGTACTTTCCTCCACGGGTTTTTAAGTATTTCCCAACTCTTTTCCTAGATAATTAAATTTCCTCTTTCATTTTTTATACATGTTTCCATGACACTGTCCTGCATACTGACATTTCATATCAAAACATAAAAATACTTAAAAGTTATCTTTCTTAATTATATTGCCTGTTTTAGAAGAGAGTGTCCTTAAAAGACATTTTAAAAGGAATGAATAAGTCAGAATTATCATTTCTTTATTTTTTTAACTTTTATTTTAAGTTCAGGGGTACATAGGCAGGCTGTGCAGATTTGTTACGTAGGCAAACTTGTGACATGGGGGTTTGTTGTACGGATTATTTCATCACCCAGGTATTAAGCCTAAGAAAACTAACTAATGGATACTAGGCAGAAATATCATTTCAATGAATAAGAATTCACTATACACCATTCACATTGTCAGAAATAAACTAGATGTCATTTAAAAGCAGAAAAATAATCCAGAGTCATGCTCAAGATTTTAAGAAATGCCAATATAAGATCATTTCCTGAAAGACAGTTTTTGCTTGAAATAGGTTCTATTTCATTGATTGATATTGATCGATTAATTTATTAATTGAGTTTTCTGAATGTTGTTAGATACAGAATCGTTCATTATAAAAAGAAAATACAGCATTAACTCATAAAATCTCATTCTTATTTAGACACAGAGATTTTGATGACTTATTTCACCTCGGTGACTTTTGTCATAAAATCCAACTGCATTAGCTCATTTAAAAGGCCCTTTGGCCCGAGTGCAGTGGCTCATGCCTGTAATCCCAGCACTTTGGGAGGCTGAGGTGAGTGGATCACCTGAGGCCAGGAGTTTGAGACCAGCCCGGGCAACATGGCGAAATCCTGTCTCCACTAAAAATACAAAAATTAGCTGGGTGTGGTGGTGCACGTCTGTAGTCTCAGCTGCTTGGCAGTCTGAGGCACTTGAATCATGGAGGCAAAGGTTGCAGTGAGTTGAGATCTCGCCACTGCACTCCTGCCTGGGTGAGTGATATCCTGTCTCCAAAAATCAATCAATCAATCAATCAATAGATAGATTGCCCTTTGAAGCTCGTCTCTGCTTACCTGTCTGGGCTTCTCTTTCATCTTCACTTTCAGCTGTATGTTCCAGCCTTACTGAATCACTTTCAGCCACACCAACCTGTCATATTTATTCTCTCTTGATTTCTTTTTTATTGTACATCCATAATATCCATAATAAATGTACATATTTTCAGGGGTACATGTAATAATTTAATACATTCACACAACCGATTCGGGGTAATTGGAATATCTATCATGTTATGTATTTATCTTTTCTTTATGCTAAGAACATTTAAATTATTCTCTTCAAGCCATTTTGAAATGTACAGTAGATTGATGTTAACTATCATCACACTACTGATCTATGGAATCATAGGTCTTATTGTTTCTATATAACTGTATATTTGTACTCATGGATTAACCTTTCTTCTTGATTTCTTTCTACAGTCTATCCCCTTTATTATAACTCTCCTACCTCCCACCTTCTTCGACTAACTTTAGTCCTTCAGATCTCACTCTAGAAGTTATTTCTCTAAAAAATCGTCCAGATACACCCCCACCTCCCCACCCCTTTCAGACCAGAACACATGTAGCATAACCAGCATTACAGCTACATCACTACCTTGACTTTCTGTGCAGTTTTTTCATTTCATAGCTAGCACAACCAGTCAAAATTGAGAAGTGTCCTAAAAGACACATTAATGACAATTTACTTAAGATTAGGCCATTTTCTTAAAGAAAAATCTAGGCTAATATTTATATAAACTTTTTATCAATTTTATCGTAAAACTTAATGAAAAAGGTAAAAGGTATAATTTTGAGCAAGGGGGAAAGCTGTCATTTATCCGTAAAGATCTTGCGAGAGTAGAAAAAAGAGAGGTGGGGTGTTAGATGAAGAGAGAGAGATACATGGGAAATGTTCCTAACGAGGTGGCTTTGACCACATTCTGACTAAATGTAGTGGGAATACATTCCATTTTCAACTGAATCATTTATATGTTAATAAGGTATCGAGAGCAGTGATGTGGCTACCAAAGAAATTAATCATATGTTCTCTATTTAATCCAAAGACACTATGGGATATGCAAATATTTAAATGTAATATTAATTGAAGTGAAATAATATGACCTTGGGAAAGTGGTCAACCAGAAATTAATGTTTATGTATCCTAAAGCTCCATTGTTTGGAAACATTATACCGATGAGGAGAAAGGCAGAGACTTGATTCTACCACACATTTATGGATTAAAATCTAAGAGTTTCCAAAAAAAAAATACCCTGAAAAATACCATGGTGCCAAACATAAACCAGAAATTTAGAGCTTATAGAAAAAATGGTGAATACGGACTATGATTTCTTACTAATGAAGTATGGAATACCTAAATGAGGCTGACTTGTATAGTGCATTCCATAGAAATAAATAACATGGATAAAGAATGGAAATCTTCAGGGAGAAGGAGTCACTTGCACCCACATGGGCAGTGACCCAAAAAATGAAGGAATATTAATAGATATATTTCTTTATAAATATCCCCGGGTATTTTTAAGCTTGGGATTAAGGTCACTGGAGGTATTTAATAGGCTGTCTGTATAATGTCTGTTTGTCTATGTGTGAGTGTAGATAGATAAGTAACAGATACGTACATACATCTGTAGACAGAAAGAAATGCAGGTAGGTGATAAGGAGATAGGTGATAGATAAATAGATATGAATACATACATTTTTACATATCCATGCACACACACATACATATATCTTATACTTTTAAAGATAATTTCTGTTAGATGTAATGTAAACTTCTGAGGGCTCAAAGGGATAGTAAAATCTACTCACGAGGTCATTATTCAGATTAATTTATGCACATACTGTGAACTCAATCCCAAAGTTATTCATGTCACTTTTGACTTTCATGCATAACACAACTCACCTGTAGCCATAAATGTATCGCTGATTCTCAGGTCTATATTCCTCTTTTAAATGTACTAAACTAATAGAAAGCATTATTACCCAAAGTTTACATATCCACAATAATTTCCTAAGAGCTGTTTTTTAATCTCACTCTTTCCTCTAAACCATTTGTCACACCTGCTATTATAAGTTCTTTGAAAATAAGAATAATGCCTGAAAGTTGGTTGTATGCTCACCAATCTAACGACAGCTTTGAACTCGTAACAGGTGATTTCTAAATATTTACCTACAGACTTAGCTTAAGATTCCTCTCAAAGAATCTAGACCAGCCAATACAAGACATCAAAATGATAACATTTAGCTATGACTTTTGAACTAGTAATCCATGGTCATAATACTTTTAGAATTTTATGTCAAACATGAAACCAATAAAATATCAGTAGCATGGCAAAAGTACTAGGGGTTGGAGAGGAAAGAAGACAGAGAATTGTTTGTTGTGTGATGGAAGGATTGCTTAATAATGAATTTTTAGTCTAAATTGAACTGTATCTTTGTGACAGTTATCTAGAAAATTCCAAATTTTTCATGGTTTTCCTAAGTACGGGGTCTGGCAATAAAACATAATCCGGCATTTCTCTTGTGGAATTCAGGCAGCCACAGAAGCCCAAATAAATCTAATTTCCATGGTTCTCGTGATTTTCATAGCCATTTGTAGCATGGAAACTGTGTGTTTGCTATTAAATTAGGACTAGAAATATCATGTAATTTGTACTCTCTAAATATGTAATAATTCTGGAATGACCATGTGACTGTAATCGTTGCAAATATAATCAGGGTTATGAATTCTCACTATACTGAGGAATCAATAATTTTAGAGGCTTGAGGTCAGATGGGTCAAAGGTAGTAATTTCTCTGCACCCTTCTCTGAGAACTATCCCACACACTTTTTAAATTAGAGTAGAAAAATATAAGAATGTGACCAAGTGTCACTTTCATTAAAAACTTTAGATTGTATTTCTATGTACACCAAAATGTTTTAACTAGTTGACAGAGAAGTGTTTCTGGAATGGAAACTAGAGCAAAAAATCCCAAAATCTTGCCTCTTGTCAAGCCCCAGAACTTCCTTGCTGCTCAATACCGTTTAAAATTTGCTGGGCAAATTTTTTACACATAATGCAAACACTGACTTACTATGTTAGCAAGTATCACTCCCAGAGATGAATCAGGACTTTATATCAGGGCACCTGCAATATCTCTGAAGAAAATGGATGAGATAGAGACAGGATAAGAATCTCGGCTCCTATTCACAAATGCTGGGACTCAGAAAAAGATCTATGCCAATAGGAAAACCCGTGCATAAACATTGATGCTTCACATTAAGCAAAGAAAGCTTCAACTCTCCTTATGAGAGAAATTGTATTTTGCCCCTGTTATTATATCTCTCATTGTACCTCCTTATTATATCTCCCCTTATTATATCTCCCCTTATTATGTTCCCATTCTAGCTCAGAAATTTAGATATTACCTGCAAAGACAAAAAAGGCATAACTATTTCTAAACCTTCGTATAGAATATTAACACTTTAATTCTGGAAGAAACCTTGAGCATTGACTAACAGACCAGCAGAAGCCCGTAGCTGAAGCCTGCATCAGGAAAGGGGAGAGCAGGAAAAATATTCTAACAACAGCCTGACTATTCCAAGCCTATAACCCAGAACTGTGTAAATAAGGATCTGCAGAGCATTTAGCCAAGGAAACAGAACGAATCAGCGGCACAAGCCATGTCTATGGTGACTTAAGAGAATTTTAGCCTGGAATTTTCCCCAAGTGATTGTTTAAAAAGCCTAAAATGAAAAAGGTTTCACTTTCAGAAAAGCAGGATG
Organism: Colobus angolensis palliatus; assembly: GCF_000951035.1. Classification (NCBI taxonomy): domain Eukaryota; kingdom Metazoa; phylum Chordata; class Mammalia; order Primates; family Cercopithecidae; genus Colobus; species Colobus angolensis. The sequence goes on along the minus strand of NW_012121043.1, from coordinate 5,697,175 downwards.
TGACGATACTGGGGACTATAACTATTTCATCTCCGGATATAAGCCAATCCTAGAATTTTCTTTTTTTTTTTTTTTTTTTTAATTATTCCATGTTCATGTTTTAATGTGTTGGAGTTAACCTGTCTCTCTGAACAAGATATACATTCAACTTTTGATATGTGTGGATGTGCGGTGTTTTTGTCAGGCACTGACACCATTTGGGAGGTTATCTTCTCCAGTACTTAATATTATCTTAATATGCTACTGCAACTTTAATGTGGTAAATATCACCCAACACCACTGACTTGTAACAGCATATAAGAAAAACATTAGTATTGATGAAACCTAATCTCCTTAAAAGCTAGTGATGTAAAAACCTCAGGATGTGCGATACTGATTTTTGTATGGAACTTGCTTTAGTGAATTTATTCTTTTTAAATGAGACTTAGCACCATAAATCACTCTAAGTTCTGTCAAATAGAAAATTAGGTCAGAAATAAAGTCAAAAATGAAAAAAAACATATGTAGAATGTCATTTGTGTCCATTTAATATTTAAATTCTCAAGCATAATCAGAAGTTTTACCTTCAGAAAAGCCTCTGCAAAGACCTTGAGCTTTCTACCCAACTGCTTGCGTTTCTGGGAGGAAGAAGGAATCCAAAAGGGAAGGGAAGGTAGAAATGCAGGCAGTAATTTAGTCAGCTGCTCTGAAGGAGTCACAAAGTGCACACAGGTGGAAGGGATTACTGCCTTTGTGCGGGTGATTTGGTAGAAGGGCCTGACCACCACCTCAATTGTTTTCATCTGTTGATTGATATTAGCATTTTCATTCCCATTAGCTTAAGTCTCTGCGCCAGGTTGATAATAATAATAACAACTATATCTGGAGGAATTATGACCTGAATTTCACTGGGTAACCTCACTTATGAAAGAGGAAAGAATATACAAGAGAAACTTGAATGGGTTAGGTGGATGATAAAGTGGTGAGTGCAGCTTGAAAGACCATTTGACACATCAGAGTGTGTCAACTTACTCTCCTCTCTTTGCTTTCTTTAAAGCCAAGCAAAGAGGTAAGTTCTAGGAATGCTTTTCACTTGTTTTGTTCTCTACCATGTATAGGTCTGCCTTTAAAAGTGAAAGGTGATAGACTGATGAGGCAGAGGGAGAGAGAATCGGGTTTAAACATAAACAGAACTTCAAAATAGTTTAATCTTTTCTTTAGCGCCTCTGACTTCCCTCTTGTGATTGACAATGCCCTCTTGTTTGATCCATCCATCTTCTTCTCCCTTTCTGCTCACCCCAAACCTCTGGGGTCAGAAATAATTTGATGATCTGCCTTCTATAATACATCTTCCAGGGATGTATAAGGAGAAAATGGAATTAACATTTTAGTAGACATTATAATCTAGGTGTTTTATATATGCCATATTATGTAATCACCAAAATAAATTCATGAATTAATTGTTATACCATTTCACAGATAAGAAAACTGAAGTTTTATAATCTGTTCTTTGTTCCTCAGTTTCTGAGTGATAGACCTGCATTCAGGTGCTATTTATTTCTGACCTTAAAACCTGCTTCTCTTCTATGTATTGCACTGCCTCTCCTTCT
>NW_012121043.1:5633227-5694686 GCF_000951035.1 Colobus angolensis palliatus | reverse complement strand
TACACTGTTGGTGGGATTGTAAACTAGTTCAACCATTATGGAAAACAGTATGGCGATTCCTCAAGGATCTAGAACTAGATGTACCATATGACCCAATCCTAGAATTTTCTAAGAAAAAGTCAGCTGAAGTCCTTGGTTCAGGATAAACAGTCTCTAGGCCTGAAAAATAGGCATTGATTGGAATGTGAATGGTTGAAGAGCCCATGAGGTTTTTGTTGACAGCAAATGCCCATTTCTTGTAATTTTCTAGGATTCCTTGTGAAGGAGTCAGTGGTGCTTCCTCCTTAACACAGCTCAGAAATTTTATTAATAACAATCACTTTAACACCCTCTCAAATTTCTCAGTTTTATTATTCACAAATTCTTCTAACGCCAGAGACTCTGACATAGCTGGAAGGGTTACAATCTTATACTACAAGTTACATAAAGTTATGAAATTAATAACAGTTCTTTATTATCCCTCTTCAGAACCAAAATAACATTTAGAATTTTTTATCTGACTGTGAGTTTCAGAAGAGGAAAGGGGAAGCTTCTACACAGAGAAATATCAGGGACCCCTGACATAATCTAACTCTCAAAATAAGGAAATACTAAGATTAAGTATTTTCCCCAAGGTCACAGTGCTAATTAGTAATATGAAAAGACATAGTAACCAGTCTTTCTAAAGTGAAAGCCTTTCTCCTCCAACAAAGCATCTAAAAGCTATCAGATCTATGGTTCAATGATCAATCTCCCAGTTAAAATCCTGCAGATATATACATACGCATAAGAAACTAATCAGATGATCTTCTTACTTTGCCGCACTGCTCATAAAGCTATGAAAGACAAGGTCAGAGTTCTCTTCACCATAGGCTGAAGCACAGTAATTTGCTGCCTGCTAATATTTATCTTCAGTCTCATAACTCATCTAAGGAGATATTAAAACCATGATTCATCCAGGTTTCTAGATTTCCTAAAAATTAGTTTCTGTAGAATATTCCATATATCTTCATTTAATTCACTATCAACTTACTTTGCTGTGGTAACTTTGAAAGAAACTTTTCCTCCTTCCTCATCCACACGCAGCCAACCCTGAGAACCCAGAATGTGAAAACGTGACTTTCCAAGGCTGCTCCTGGAATGGGCTGCGTTTAATGAATTGAGTGTTGAAACTAATATGTATAGATAAAACATAAGCATACCTAAGCGCATGTCTCTGAGTTCTTACTCATTCTTCAAGGTCGATTTCAAATCAGAACTATTTCGTGAAGTCTTTCTTAGCAAACCCAACCTTAGCTATTTATCCCTGCTAGGACATCCTACAATGCTGAGTTTAAGAACTGCATGTGCAGCACTTAACACACTCTGTCTTTAGTTCAGGAACATCCCAAGTGTCCCCTTAACTCTACCACTTCTTACTTTGCTCCACTGCTCATAAGACAAGGTCTGCTGGGCCACTGGGCAGCTGGGCAGCTGCAACCCACACACTGACCCTGAAGACACTCAGCTCCCTTTTGTTCTTCAAGCTTCAGTGTGGAGAAGAGGAAGAGATTTTTTAATCTCATAGCTCAGTTGAGATCACCTGGAATTTTCCAAGGAATTGGAAAATTCTAGTCTCTCCAAAGAGAGTAGAATATTCAAAAGGATCTCTGCTAAAGGAAAAACAAAATTAAAAACAAAAAAGTAGCAAAATCATAGAAACGATCCTATTTACAGTGCACATTTTTTAATCACAACATAAAGTGGGTCTAACCACAAACTGGTTTGGCCGGTTTCACTTCTGGGCATACAGGCCCTCACTTCCTATCCTCACCAACCCCATCTACACTAGATGCCACAAGCCTAATTTGTAGAGCAGTCACACTGGAGCTTTTGTGCTGGTCATCTTCGTGGGCACTAGGTTACCTTGATGCTTCTCTGAGTTCACACTGCCCTGTCTTTTATCTGGACAGCTCTCTCAGTGAAAAAATCCAAGTTGTAACTTTCTGTGCCTTGAGAAAAAACGTTTACCCTTTGGCAAGTCGCCATGCCTCTGGTCATGCCCCACCAAACTTCCTTCCAGAATTCAGGCATATTCACATACTGGCTTCTCAGGGAAACTAAACACTTAAACAAAAAATATTGTAAGCTTTCTCCAGGCCCTCCCAGATTCTTGAAGCTCATTTTCAGAGCCCCTATTTGAGAATCCAGTGACCTCGCAGACTAAGATGGGACGCCCCCTTCCCAGGGGTCTTTTTCCTTATGTGATTCTTTGCCTGCTCTTCCTTTTCCCCATTCTATTTTTCACCCAACAATAACAGGGGCATATTTACATCTTCCCCTTTCCATAAACCACCCACCCTGACTTGGCACTTTTATTGAGTTCCCCTCTGGAAAGAATACTCTTAATTTTCTGTTAATTTGTAGAGTGGTGAAGATTGGCATCCTCTCTAGCCCTTTTCAGAAGAGGCTGACAATTCTTTCTGCTCTCTCAGACCCTCCGAGTTGCCTCTTCTCAAGGCTTTGCAAAATTCTACATGTTACCGTTATGCAGTGTTAAAAATGCACATGTAATTCTAAACACACACACGCATCCAGTAAAAAATGATCATTCTCTTATGTTTTCTAGCCTTTAATAAAATCAAGTTATTTGAGATATTAATTTTGGTCTCCATGTATTTCCCTCTCCCACCCATTCATTTAAAGAAGGCAGCAGCCTCTGTGGTTCACTGCTCCAGGGGAGGCTGACCAAGAAGTAGCTTGAAAGTCTTTCTTATTTTGATATTTCAAAACCCAAAACCCAAAACCCAATGGAGAACTTAGAGAGCCTGCAAACATAAACAGAGTAGCTTTGAGGAAACATCAAGGGAAAATGATTTTCCCCAGACTAAAGATATATCCTGGGAAAGAACAGAGAGGCAACATCTGCAATTTTTCAGAGCACGCAGGTCCCTTTAGAATGCAGAAACATGCCAGGAACCCAGAGAGAGTTGCCTGTATGGTATATGTTGCAGATGGGCACAGGCAGCCTTGAAGACACGCTCCATGTCCCAGACCTGGCAAGGAAGCAGCAGACGATCACAGGACATGAGGAGGCCGTGCAAACTGGGACCCTGAATTTCCTGACATCAGCTTCTATATATGCATAACTGCGTACCAGAGTCTACCTTTGCTTGGCATTACATGAGCCCCCAGAACTGTGTGTGGCAGGGAAAAGCCCCAAAATAACAAGATCGCAGTTTTTACACGACATTAAGTTACTTTTTAGAAAACAAAAAACGATCCTTATTTTTCATACAGGTGAGTTTGTGGGATGTAATTTATACATTTTCATTTATCTCAACACTCCGTTTATCCAATTACTTTTATGATATTTGAAGACAAAGATCAATCTTGTATCACTAGAATCTTTAAAGGATCTTGAATTTAATTAGCACTCAATGTTAATAAATTCTGTTGGATTAATATTACCAAATCATAAAATCTTTGAACTGGAAGCATGAGAAAATCAATTATTCCAATTTCTGTTTCACAGATGAGGAAACTAAGCCCAGAGAGTTAAATTTTCCAGGTCCTACATAAAGCTTCAGCTTTGTTTGCCTTCCAGAGTAATGTTTGTCTTCTAAAGATTGATGTTCATATTGTCAGATCCTTCTTGAAGACTGGAACTCATTAACTGACTCACCAATAAAGTCACTTAAATAAATAATGAACTTTTAAAATTGTTCTTCCAAATCCCACTCAAGCGTTCAACTCCTTTTAGAAATACCAAGGACATTGGTTTGGATTATCTTTTGCACTTTCTACTCTCCTAAGGATGTTCCTTCCCTCTGGACTACTGATTGATAAGCCTTTATATCTGCTTTTATCTGAAAGCCATCACCTCTACCCTCAGAATAATATCAACAGCATCACTTTTGTTAGGTCTGTTCCACTGGGGGAGGTCTCTGGGGAACTGTAAAACTAGACTGAGAAAGTTCCCAGGCCTGGAGGGAGAAGATGTGGCTTTGCCAGATGATGCTAAATAAAAGCCTGAATTGTTATCTGAACCCTTTGATGGGAACCAAGTACAAAGATAGACCTATCTCAGTGTTAACTAGTATATTTTGTCCTCAGAATGCCTGCTGCTTCCTTGCTGCTTTTTTGCATTTTCTTTTCTTCTCAATGCTGTACCCAGCTTCATTTTAATCTGATTTAACATATAGGAAATATTTAAGGGGATCAGAGAAAAGAGTAAGAACTCATGAATTTGGGTCTATGTTCCTCATATTTTCCCCTTTCCTTGTCCTCTCTCCTTTTGGGTTTATGGCTAGTCTCCCCAGATCTTACAGTCTTCAAGAGTCTTCTTTCATGGCTGGGTATAGTGGCTCACGCCTGTAATCCCAACACTTTGGGAAACCAAGGCAGGTGGATCACTTGAGGATAGGATTTCGAGACAAGTCTGCCAGCATGATGAAACTCCATCTCTACAAAAATTACCCAAAAAAAGCCAAATGTGATGGCACGCACCTGTAGTCCCAGCTACTCAGGGGGCTGAGGCAGGTGAATTGATTGAACCCAGGAGACAGAGGTTGCTGTGAGCCAAGATCATGCCACTGCACTCCAGCCTGGGTGACAGAGCAAGACCCCATCTCAAAAATAATAATAAAAAGAGATCTTCTTCCCGTTTCATATCTATATAAATAGCAAGAGCTCTCCTTTGTACACTGCAGTGGGATATCCACCATCTCTACAATATTCCTTAAACTTTTGATTCCAGCTCCGAATTTTGAGGCCAGGTTTAGGTCTCAGTCCCATCATCTTGCACACTGAAGCTCCTGTACTCTCTATATAGCCCAAGTGAAGATAGAGCTCCAACTCCTCCTGCATTTCACAGCACAACATTGACTCAAGTTAATTATATGTATTTTTAATAAAAGTGTGGGGAGATAATGGCATAGGACAAAATGAGACAACTTTAAAAGGAATGTTGAGACATCATTTGTCTTTCAATATTCCTTATTATCACCTCTACAGGGAATTTCTCATCAGTCATTTGTCTTCCTTGGCCCCTGTCTAGTGACAGGGCCCAATCTCAAATGTGTTGGCTCCCACTCTCACCTTCTGTTGCAATACCTGTCTCTGCTCTGCTCCCTGCTTCTAGACCCGTTCAACCTATTACCCTTTCCAGATGCCATATTAGAGTCCCCAGCTTCTCCTACTTGATCATACAGCATAATTTATCTCACATTTATGTTATTCTCAACTCCAGACTAAATTGTAAGGCCTACTTTTATATAACCAAGAAGCTTTGTCAATGAAATTTATTAAACAAAAAGCCACATATCCCTAAGATTAACTATGACATTCCTATGTGACACAAGAGCAGCATATATTTATTTTTATAATAGCAACTATTTTCTCAGTATGAAAACGTTGAGCCTCTGTGTGTCTAAGAGAAGCAAAACCATTCTAAGGTGATTTCCAAGTGAAACTACCTTGAATTCAAACTTTATATTTCAGCTCAGGAATGAGCAAACCAATCCCCACTGTGGTCTCACTACGACTGTGCCTCCCAAACCAGCCTTGCATGGTGCACCATGGCACAAAGCAGATGCCTTAGATAATTCAAAACGCCAATATTTTGGCTTAAAACTTTCCACCATTTTAGAAGTTTTGAGGTACCTTATCAGAAGTCTGAAATGAAATCTTTAAAATAAGGTGGCATCTCCTTGAGCCAAGGCCCACGGTGGCAGAATAGTGCACTGTGATTGGTATCAGCCAGGCAACACTGACTGCCTCTCTAAGAGGCAGGCCCTTGGCATGAGGGACATCGCTGGATGGGAGCCAGGCAATCCCTATCAAGAAGTGGCCTAAAAAATGGTGGTGTGTGTTCAAAGGTGTCCATCATACCCAAGGACAGCTTCAGGCCTTTTTAGTTGCCCACAACAATAATCTAAGGAAATCTTTGCCTCGATGACAAGTGGCCAACTCCCAGGCAACTTTAATGCCACAGTGAATGACCACAAACAAGTGCATTCCAGGTGTGTTTTCACCTCCGATGCCTCTTGGTGCTAAGGAAATGATCTGCTGTTCAGTGTACCTCTTTTATGAACAGGCTCTAAAGTAACCACGTTGCAGGCACATAGAAACCACATAAAGGAGTATTTTGAGCAGCATCTTCAAATGAGTTAGTCCTAATGATGATGTTTCAATGCAGATGTGAATTGACATGTGTGTCTCTTTTTTTTTTTTATTTTTTTTTATTTTTTATTATACTTTAAGTTCTAGGGTACATGTGCATAACGTGCAGGTTTGTTACATATGTATACTTGTGCCATGTTGGTGTGCTGCACCCATTAACTCGTCAGCACCCATCAATTCATCATTTATATCAGGTATAACTCCCCAATGCAATCCCTCCCCCCTCCCCTCCTCCCCATGATAAGCCCCAGTGTGTGATGTTCCCCTTCCCGAGTCCAAGTGATCTCATTGTTCAGTTCCCACCTATGAGTGAGAACATGCAGTGTTTGGTTTTCTCTTCTTGTGATAGTTTGCTAAGAATGATGGTTTCCAGCTGCATCCATGTCCCTACAAAGGACGCAAACTCATCCTTTTTTATGGCTGCATACTATTCCATGGTGTATATGTGCCACAGAGGATGTGGAGAAATAGGAACACTTTTACACTGTTGGTGGGATTGTAAACTAGTTCAACCATTATGGAAAACAGTATGGCGATTCCTCAAGGATCTAGAACTAGATGTACCATATGACCCAGCCATCCCACTACTGGGTGTATACCCAAAGGATTATAAATTATTCTACTACAAAGACACATGCACACGTATGTTTATTGCAGCACTATTCACAATAGCAAAGACTTGGAATCAACCCAAATGTCCATCTGTGACACGTGTGTCTCTTATCTTCCCTCGCGTTGTTGGTTAGTGTGTCTTCTCCCTCCTAGGCACAAGGCCTATCCCAGAGTAAGACCTATGTTCACATCACACAGTAAGACTGTGTCCCCTACTGAACGGAACTTTGTTCTTACCAGCAGAATAACCCCGGGAGGCAGTTTTCCTTGAACTTGTTTACATGTCAAGTGCATGCTGTTTAGTTAAATTATTTCAACACAGCAGTCTCCCGTTATTCACAGAGAAGATGTCCCAAGACCCAAGTGGATGCCGCAAACCACCTATAGCACCAAAACCTATATGTACTATAAAGTTTGAGGTATGACAGAAAAACTGGCACGTATTTCTTTTTTCTTCACATGTAGAATTGTTCTTACCTTAGCTCTTAGCAATCCCAGCACACCATTATTTTTCTTTCCTTATTAAGTCAAGAACTTTCACCATGTTACTTAAAGGAAGCACTTTATGGCTTCTCTTTGGCATATCTGAATTGTTAGGATGATTACTCTTGGTTTTTGGAGCATTATTTAGTAAAATAAAGGTGACTAGAACACAAGCATTGTAATACGCCCACTTTAGTCCATCTGATAACTAAGATGGCTCCTAAGTTACCAACAGGTGGGTGGACTATACAGCATGGCAATGCTGGACAAAGGGTAGATTTGTATTCTGGGCAGGATAAAGCAGGGCAGAGTGAAATTTTATCATATGCCACAGAATGACACACAATTGAAAATTTATGAATTTGTATTTCTGAAATTTTCTATTCAATATTTTCAGATCCTACTTGACCACAGGTAACTGAGACTGCAGAGAGAGGATCTAAGGATAAGGGAAGACTATTGTAATACTTTCTTCATAGAAAAGCTAATTCATAGCTTATTTAATTTTTCAAAAGTCTTATTCATCATGAAAGAAAGTTTTAATTCAAATGACTAAGTCAGCTACCCATTTTATTCTCTGTGATTTAAACTTATATCTAAATCAGTCATGAATATCTCCAAAATAACCAGTGTTTGAAAGCAGCTGATTTTCTAAATTAAAAATTTTTTAGAACATCTTTTCTAATAGCAAAGAAAGAGAGCATTTACTTTTTCTTTCTATTTAAAAAAATATATATATTCCTCCCAATAGCTAATGTTTGACAAAGCCAGGAATCAATTCTAGCATCTTTGCCATGTTATATGATCTTCCATCCATTCATTTGTTTATTCTGTGAAAGTTGTCAGAATCAAAATGGAGTCATGAATGCTAACAAAACCTTGACAAATAAAGCCAGGAAATGGCGGTTCTCACGTTTCTATGCCTCACAGTGAAAAAGACTATATAATAACCACAGCCTTGCACAGAGGCCATCACAGTCTTACACAAAAAATGTTTCTGCAAAAACATCTGCCCAGCAACTGTCTGTCCAACCTGAGACTGTTGTTACCTTAATTATTAATCTTTGCAGCCAAGGATAATTATTTCAAAACAGTTATGTACTTCTCATTTAAAAAAAAAAAAAAACAGACAAGCAAACAAACAATAAAAAACCTTTTATCCCTAAGTATACACATAGTTCACTATGGCATACATATTTTCACTGCAATGCTCTATTCTCAAACAAATATCTTTTCTTTTAGCCTCTCTCTGTTTTTTTATTTAGGTTGATAATCTATACATTTGATATCTATTGAGATTGGACAGGGTATAGCAAGGTAGTTGTCCTACCGTAACTGTGTAGAACAAGTTACTTTTGTAGTGATGGTCACAAGACTACTTCTTCCAGTCTTCAAATGATCAACTCTATGGTTCCAATATAAGCTTTAATGCATTAATTGCAGTGATATACCTAGGGTTAGTTATTCAATCAGAGAATGAAGAGGAAAACAAGAGAATGAAGGAGGAAAAATACTGTTGCTTATAACAATCTAACTAATATAAGTCAATAATTAAATTTACAAGCATCAAAATAACTTCCCAGTATTTTCACCGTACCTCTTACTGAAAACCTGAAGGGTGAACTTTTGGGTGGCTTTTTTATTTTTGCCTAGGCAAGTGGAAACAATCCTAACAGCAAACTTACAAAGTAATGTATTTGTCACTGTGATTCATGGAACTCATCATTTATGGAGTATTGCTCTAGAGAGGACATAGGAACCAGAGACAGAAAGGACCCAGCATTAAAGTGATAAAAGCTAACGTGTTAGCAGATGATATTTTTATTGCTTCAGTTTGTGAAGTAAAATGACAATTTTTTGAAACATATCAAACACACAATATAAACATGAGCAAAATTGCACAGCTTAACTAATCCATGTAATTTACAAGCTAGTACTCATTGTTTATACACTTGTGTGAAACATGATTTGATGCTACTGTTGCTGGATGGCTTTACCCTAATCTGTAATTGCATTTAGACACGGATTTGTGGTACAAGCATCATGGTTAAGTAAAGTTCGGCTTGAATTAATACTCAATACCTCAAGGTTGGATTGTTATAATAACCTCCTGATGGTCTTCCAACCTCTCCACTACAACAGACGCTCAGACCACTGCCTGACTAATCTAACTAAAACACTGCTTACTCTAAAGTACACCCATTAAATGGCTCCCCATTGTCTAATAAATAAAGTAAGAAGTCTTTCTTCTGGCATTTGAGGTTCTCCACAATAGAGCATCAAACTCACTGTCTATTTGATATGCGAGGCCTCCACTCCAGCTGCACAGGGCTTCTCATGGTTCCCCATATAAACAATGCTGATTCCTTTCTCCATAACCTTGTCAATGCTGTGGTTCTCCAGATGTAACCATGCCAGGCGTTCCTGGAAAAACAGTTCCTCAATAAAACTGTCCCGATCTTTTCTTGCCATAGTGCTTTTTATCTCCGAATTTTTAGAGCACTGTTTCTCAGTCTCAACATTGTTGACATTTTTGTCCAGGTAATTTTGTGTTAGCAATTTTTTTGTGGGGCCTTTCCTGTGCCTTGCAGGATGGTTGGCAACATTCTTAGCCTCTACCCAGTACATATCAATGGGAGTCACCCCCAAATAGTGATCACCAAAAGTATCTGCAGATATTATTTTCAAATGTCTCCCAGGGAGGCAAAATTAACCCCAGTTGTTCCAGAATCTTATCGTATGTATCACTCATATTCACATTTAAAAATATTTCATGTGTATGTCTTACCTCCATGGCTAGATTATTTTAGTGCAAGTATTAGATCTTGTTTTATTTTTGAATCCTCAATAAAGAATAAAGCACCATAGTGAATTCTTAAGAAATACTAAAATTTTAATTTAGTATCTAAAAATCAGAAAAATATGAGTTACATTATTTGATCTAATGTCAATTATTTTAAAGTGTAAATTAAGAACCATAAAAGTAAAGCTATTTGCCCAAAATAAATGTGTGTGGGTGGGATAGTTCTCTTCCCAGTCAGGTAGTATAAATACCCATCTACATTGTAATAAGAGAATTAGTTAACTTTGCATCAGCTGAGTAAACAGTAGCCTGTGGTTTTATTGAGGATTCTTTATATTACTCTGCTTTAATAATGCACATACGTTTAAGTAATACCTTTATATTTTTACATTTAATTAAAACATTATTCTGAAATACTGTGGTGTCAGACAAGGGGCCCTGACTGTAGAGTTAAGAGACGAAGGAGTTAGCACATACCACTGTGTGGTCAGCAAGCCACTTAACTTCATGGTGTCTCCGCATCTCATTTTTAAAATACTTATTCTACTAAAATAAATAAACTCCTTGAGGGAATATTGTCTTGCAGCTACCATATCCCTAGTGTCCAGCACAAAGTAGGGCATTTAACAAATATTTGCTGACTGACTGTTCAACTGGGAATATAAGTGCCAATTTTCACTTATTTTGAGAATAAAATGAGGTATTTTTTTACATCCTGAAAAGTGTAAAGAAAAGACAAATGCAAGATATTTTTCTGTCATAAAAAGCTTAAAGAATTTAAATATTTAAAAATAGTGAAATGGAAAGTTAAAAATAAGATTTGTGAGATGTCACCAAAGCAGTAGTTAGGGGGAAATTTTCAGCATTAAATGCCTGTATTAGAAAAGATGAATACTCTTGAATTAATGAACTTAGCTTCCACCTTCAGACCTATAAACAGAAGAACAAATAAAATCCAAAGTAAGGGTAAAGGAAAAAATAATAGAGCAGAAGCCAATAAAATAATAAAAGAGAAAAATCAGTAGAGAAAAAATAATGAGGCTGGGAGCGGTGGCTCATGCCTGTAATCCCAGCACTCTGGGAAGCCGAGGCGGGCAGATCACATGAATCTAGGCCTTGAAACTGGCCTGGCCAACATGACGAAACCCCGTTCGTACTACAACTACAAAAATTAGCCAGGCGTGGTGTAGCACGGCTGTAATCCCAGCTATTCGGGTGGCTGAGGCATGAGAATCAATTGAACCCGGGACTCGGAAGTTGCAGTGAGCCATGACTGCGATCATGCCACTGCACTCCAGCCTGGGTGACAGGCTCGGTCTAAAAAAACAAAAGGCCGGGCGCGGTGGCTCAAGCCTGTAATCCCAGCACTTTGGGAGGCCGAGACGGGCGGATCACGAGGTCAGGAGATCAAGACCATCCTGGCTAACACGGTGAAACCCCGTCTCTACTTAAAAAAAATACAAAAAACTAGCCGGGCGAGGTGGCGGTGCCTGTAGTCCCGGCTACTCGGGAGGCTGAGGCAGGAGAATGGCGGGAACCCGGGAGGCGGAGCTTGCAGTGAGCTGAGATCCGGCCACTGCACTCCAGCCTGGGCGACAGAGCGAGACTCCGTCTCAAAAAAGAAAGAAAGAAAGAAAGAAAGAAAGAAAGAAAGAAAGAAAGAAAGAAAGAAAGAAAGAAAGAAAGAAAGAAAGAAATCAAAAGCTGATTCTTTGATGTGATCAAAAAAATTTTTTTAAACTCAAACATATTGGGAGGGAAAAAGAGAAATACACAAACCAATATTAAGAATGAAACAGATGACATCACTACAGTTTCTATCGACATTAAGATGATAGCATCGGATTATTATAAATGAATTTCTGCCTATAAATTTGACAACTTAAATGAAATGAACAAATCCCTGAATTAACAAAAACTATCAAAGCTCATTCAAAAAGAAACAGATAACCTGAATAGCCCTATGTCTATGACATACATTAGATTAGTAGTTAAAAATCATCCCACAAAGACAATTTCAGGCCCACTGGCTGTACTGGTGATACCAATCAAACATTAAGGAAGCAATAATTCCAATTCTATACCCATTTTTCCCGAAAATTATAAAGGAGTGAATTCTTCCCAATTCATACTGTGAAGCCAGTATCACTCTGATGCTAAAACCAGGCAAATACATCACAAGAAAAGAAAGCTACAAATCAAGATCCCGCATGAACACAAACACAAAATTTCTACACAAAATACTGCCAAATAGATTGCAACAATACATAAAAAGGATAATACATTATATCCAAGTAGGATTTATCCCAGGAATGCAAGGCAGTGTTAATATTTGAAAACCAATCAACTTAATTCACCATGTTAACAACTTAAAAAAGAAAATCCATATGATCAGCTCTATGACACAAAAATAGCATTTTTTATAATCCAATATCCATTCTTAAGTAAAAGTGAAAACATAACTCTTGGCCAACTCATAATTAAAGAAAACTTCTTCAGTTGGATAAAAGATGTCCATGGTAAGCCGGCAGCTAACATCACACTTAATGATGACAGATGGAATGCTTTCCTCTTGAGATCGGGAGCAAGACAAGAACATTCACTTCCACATTTCTATTTACTATTGTGCTGGATACTTTAACCAATGTAATTAGGCCAGATAAAGAAATAGCAGATATCCAGGCTGAAAAAATACAAGTAAAATTTCTTTTATTAAAAAACAACCTAGATGTTTTTGTAGAAAATCTAATGGAATCAACAAGAACTAGTAAATAAGTTAAGCAGTGGTGCAGGATACATTGATATGGAGAAATCAGTTGTACTTCTGTACACTAGAAATGAACAATAAAAAAATTGAAATAAAAAAATACCATTTATGATAGTCTCAGCAAATCTGATATACCTCAGGATAAATTCGACCCAAACAAAAGTGCAAGTCCTGTGTATTACAAATTTCAAAATATTGCCAAGAGAAATTACAGATCTGAAATATCATGTTCATAGTTCAGATGACTCAACAGTGTTAAGATGTTATTTCTCTGCAGTATCCTGTATAAATACAATGCTCTAGGGGTACGAGAGAACTTTGGGAATTGATGGGTATGATTATTTCTTCACTGTAATGATCATTTCACAAGCATGTACATATCAAAACTTATGAAACTGTGCACCTTAAATATGTACAGGTTATTGGGTATCAATTATGCTTCAACAAAACTGTTAGAAAATAAATTAGTTTTTCAAAAATGCCAATATGTATCAACAGTTTTAAATATATTTATGCATTTGACTCAGATTGTATATTTTGGGGTCTATTCCAGTGTAACATGGCTGATGGAAGGCACATGTGCTTGTTCCTTCACCACATTTTACTAACAATTATAAAATTTTAAATTTCATAAATAAAATCTAAAAATTAATAGCATCAATTTTTTAATATTCTAAGACACAAAATTATCGTTAAAAATTAGATTAATGAATAAGTTATTCTCCCATAATATAATACTATATATCCTTGAGAATAAACAATTGACAAACACAACCAAATGTATGTATCTCAGAAACATAATATTAAAATCAACAAACCAGACAGAGAGTATATATACTGGATGATTCCGTAATAAAGTGAGCTTACAGGCAAAACTATTTTTTTTTTTTTCTTTTGAGACAGAGTCTCGCTCTGTCACCCGGGCTGGAGTGCTGTGGCCGGATCTCAGCTCACTGCAAGCTCCGCCT
Organism: Colobus angolensis palliatus; assembly: GCF_000951035.1. Classification (NCBI taxonomy): domain Eukaryota; kingdom Metazoa; phylum Chordata; class Mammalia; order Primates; family Cercopithecidae; genus Colobus; species Colobus angolensis. The sequence continues at coordinate 5,680,912 of NW_012121043.1, read as the reverse complement.
CCCGGGTTCATGCCATTCTCCTGCCTCAGCCTCCCGGGTAGCTGGCACTACAGGCGCCGCTACCTCGCCCGGCTAGTTTTTTGTAGTTTTTAGTAGAGATGGGGTTTCGTCGTGTTAGCCAGGATGGTCTCGATCTCCTGACCTCGTGATCCGCCCGTCTCGGCCTCCCAAAGTGCTGGGATTACAGGCTTGAGCCACCGCGCCCGGCCGGCAAAACTATTAAAAACATTATTAAGAAAGTAAATAAGGCTTTTTAAAAATGCCAATATAAATCAACAGCTTTAAATATATACATGGTCTTGACCCAGACTTTCTATTTTCGGGATGTATTCCAGTAAAACATGGCTGATAAAAGACACATTTACTTTGTTCACTAACCATATTTTACTCAAAGAGCAGATATAAAATGTTATAAGCATGGCAAGGGAGTGGTAACCCAAAGGAAAAGAAAATTGGAGAAAAGTCAACTAGAAAAAAATTGAAATGTGGAAATAGATTGATTTCGTACACCAGACAGGGAGAAAGGGAAACTGAAGTCTGCAATGGAGGTGGTCTCAGTTGCCAGCTGATTGATTTTACAGAACCCCAGGATATCCCAGGAACTGGAGGCACTGGGTAGCTCTCAAGGAAAGGATGGAAGGTATGCTGCACCCATCAGACCTCCCTATCGCCCATATGCCATTGCGTGACTGACTTTCTTCCACCATAGAAGTCAAGAGATGCCTCCTCTGAAGAAGCTGAAACCTAGCCCCTGGGACTGTGGGTGGAGCTGAGGGTGAGCTAGCACACGGAAACCTAGGTGATTCAGTGAATATCTACGTGTGAAGGGATGACTCCCAAATCACTTTGTTCCCACTTGGCACTGAGAACACTGAAAGCCAGACTAATACACCTCAGATAGAAGGCTGGAGAACTCTCTTCTCAGGAAACTATCTCAAAAGAAAAAATAAAATAAAAACCTTCTGATAATGAAAAAGATCAGTGAAACAGTACAGGATGAGCGCACTAGAGACTAAATAAATTATTCTAGCACATTCACACCAGAGAGAGAATTTCTAATCAGCTTTTTACTGCCTAACTTTCAAATATTAGTAGACAGCAAGAAATCACCCAACATTAGAGAAAACTCTCTAACACATGAAAGAAAAGAAAAAAATTGGAGACAAACAGAAAGCAGAAAAAACGGAAATAAACTATACTTAAGATCCTCAGAGATCGAAGAGGCAATCGCTGAAACAGGAGAAAAACATTAGAGAAAATATGAAACCAAATTTTAAAAAATAAACTCTCATAAAAAAGGATGCCATAAGTGAAATATTCAAATTCATTCATAAAGTTTCAGAGATCTCTCAGAAAATGCGGTGGGGGAAAATAAGACACAGGAGGTACATACAATAGAATATCAATATGGACGTATTAGTCTGTGCTCACGCTGGTAGTAAACACATACCCAAGACAGGGTAATTTCTGAAGGTAAGAGGTTTGACTCACAGTTCAGCATGGGTGGAGGGACTCAGGAAACTTACAATCATAGCAGAAGGGGACGCAAACACATCCGTCTTCACACGGCAGTAGCAAGAAGTGCAGAACGAAGTAGGAGGAAGCCCCTTGTGAAACCATCAGCTCTTGTGAGAACTCACTATCACAAGAACAGCATGCAGGTAACTGCCTCCATGGTTCAATTACTTCACACCAGGTCCTTCCCAAGACATGTGGGGATTATGGGAATGACAGTTCAAGAAGAGATTTGGGTGGGTACACAGTCAAACCATATCGATGGGGAATTCAATAAATAACAAGAGCTCCAGAAATAGAAAATAAAAAAATGGGAGACAATAGAAAATAAAAAATGGGAGAAAATGAGGTTCAAAAAGGCAATTCAATAAATTTTCCAGAATTAAGAGATTTCAGTTTCCACATTGAAAGGACCTCCGCCTGAGACCAAATCAAGGGGTGAAAAAGAAGTCCAATGCAAGGTCCTGTAACTGTGGACTTTCAGTATATGAGAGCATGGTAATGGACGGGGTACATTTTATTGATTTGACCAAGTATTTATAACATAAGGTATTACATTAGGTACCATCAGACATACAAAAACAAACTAAAGACCATCCCTATGCACAAAGGTGAAAAAAAACTAATATAGGTAGACAGAAATCTCATTATCTATAATTATGGTAATAAGACTTCGGCCACTACCTGTTCTTCTTATACTGATTCCTTTCTTCACATTTCTTTTTAAACAAAAGCCATTTTGGAATGTCTTGGCATATGTATTCAGCACGTGCACTGGCTAAGGAAAGCAAGCCCTTTTGTCTTACGAGTCTTTTTTACACACATACACATACTTATATATACACATGCACGCACAAACTTATGCACACAAATATACACACATTCATATACACAAGTATGCACACAAACGTACACCCATTCTCACACTCACACACTTACACATTCTCACACTCAACAAACTCATAGTCATATATACACATATAAACACATGCACACGAACTTGTACACACATCCTCACAATCACACATTTACACACACATTCTCTCATATATACACTCACATGTACACTTATAGACACATGCAAACTTGTACAGACATGCACTCACATACACTCATATCCACATAGATGCACACAGACTCATACACACATTCTCACATTCACAGACCCATTTATCACATGTTCACACACACACACACACACACACACACACACACACACACACACACATACAGTCTTAGGTCCTTAAAGAAAAGTCATTTTGGTTGTCAGGGAAGATGACTTAGTTTCTTAGTTTTCCGAAATAGAAGAGGATCTGGTTTTCTAAGATGAGAAATGAGATCTATAATTTATACTCCTCTTACATTTTGCTGGGCTTTCAATCGTTTATTTGGTATTTAAATAAGCCAATAGTTCCTGTTTGGTACCCTGCCTCTTTAATGTCCTCCATTTTAATGGTTTGCAATTTTCCCCTACTGTTTCTACTACCAGCTTTTCAGCAGCAACCAAAATCAATTCTTCCCCGCTCTGGGCATGGCCGACAAGCTCCCCTCTGCCATTCCACTCGTCACCGTGAGAGCAATTCGATGGCCAGAGCCATTTGCAGGTGCAAGAGATACAGCTCCCAGCACCTCTGAAGCAGCACTTCACAACCTTTCTGTAGTGGAAGCCAATGGGTGGACTGAGATCTCAGCAGGCAGCTGCCTCTGGTTTCCTTTCCTGGCTGCAATCTGGTGAATGGGTGCTACCCAGACTTGGGGGTTCCTGCGAAATGGACTGAAAGGAGAGTTTGAGAAGCCAGGAGTGCCAGCCAGACACACGGACTGCTTTACCTAGAGTGAACACACATCGTGTTCTTGCCGTACTGCGTCTTTCTTTGCAATCCAACTTTTCTCTATATAAAAGGAGTGGGGAGAGGAGGTAGTATCTTTGTATTATTGTTGTTGTTATTATCATTCTGCTACTGTGGGAAGATGACTCAAGATCCTCGGACAGTGGACTATTTTTATTTTTAAACATCAATCACACATTTACCAAGATAGCATGTGCAATGGACTTGAAGCTTGTGCGGCCTTCAGTCTATTTCCGCAGATATGACCTCTGTATTATAGATAATGCCAAGCTACTTCTCCAGCCCATGAGAATGTTTCAGATATCTTCCATGTCTGTGACTACTTTGGACAATCTAAATTTTACTCGTAGGCACTTGTGAAAAGGCACAGCTGTTACTCCGTAAGGTTAACAGAAGAGCCTATCTGTTTGTAGAGAGAGCAGGTCTCTGGCAGTTTGCCACAGTGTTTACCCGTAAGGCAGCTGTGTGTTGTGAACAGAGGCCCTCACTTGGGCACGAGCAAAGCTATGTACTGCCCTGATGCAGAACTTGCTTACTGATGATAAGCCTCAGTTTCCTCAGATGCATTTTCCTACCAACAAGAAACAGAATTGCACTTCACTGATCTCTCAGGTTTGGATCCATCTTAAAATTCAGTGATTCTGCATTCTGAACATACTATATACCCTGAATCTTCAGCCATCAAGAGCAGGTTTTGATTTTTTTTAAAGAATAAATATTGTATTTTAAGTATCCATGCAATATATCCACATACGTAATTTCAAAAAATTGTAAATAATTTCAGCTGGATAAATTTAGAATGCTTGTATTAAAACCAATTCAACAATACTCTCTGGCACTGTTCCCAGAATACTTCCGTTGGATTGGGAATTGTTTAAATTTTAACCCATTTTAAGTTCTTCTCTTTCCCAATTGTGCTTTTCTTAAAATATCGCATTTGAAATATTGACTGCAATATCACTGACTCTTTTATTAAATCATGTATCTCAGCAGTGATACTGCTACCTGTTGGATGTTTTGGGGGCCACATGTAGTGTGTGCTATGGTGGGGGAAATTCATGGATATGATTATGGTTGTATTTTTGTGGATTTCCCTTCTTTCCCAAGAGCACCTGCTGGAGGCTTACATCTCCCCCATATCAGCATTAATACCATTTACTACTCTGGTCTTACTACCTTATCTTTCCCTTTCTCCTTTAAAACATTTAAGATAATAACAAAACTATCTTCCTAAACATGTGTGCCAACATGGACAAACTCAGAAAAATAAACAAAAAAAAACAAATTGTACATATTCTCTAAGTCAAACAAGCTTCTTTTCTGTAAGTTCATCATCACACTGCTTTTCCTTTCCTGACTAGTGCTGCACTGCTATTCCCAAATTTTTATGCGGGCTGTATCCCAAACTTCATAGCCTTGCAAAGAAAAAACGGAAAAGGCGATAGCTAAGCATAGGAGAGGGGCTTCTGGCAGGACCCTTGAGGAGGATCAAGCCTTTCCCAACCAGAGCCCTCCTGAGCCTGACATCAGGTTTTCACCACTCAATACAATGACCAGCTATACATTTTCTTAACAACTTTCCCTCCACCCACTCCTTTATTGACTCAAATACCACTAGAACCCTGAGATTCACCCTTTTGTAGTAAGACCTACCACACCTTAAGCAACAACTATGTACAAAGCATACTAGTCACCCAATTCATATAAACTCTTTCACTTAATTCTTACACAGTCTTATAAATTAGATTAGGCATTATCTTGTTTGTTTTAAAACTAGGGGAACTGAGGCACCGGGAGGTTAAATAACTTGCTTAATATCCATGGGCAATAAGAAGTTGAGCCTAGATGTGCACCCACGTCTACCTCATTTTACTGTTTAAAACATATGTATGTTTAAAACTAATAACAACCAGAATGTAGTATTGGATGAGCACAAAAGTAAAGCCTATACTAGGGTTTGATCAGAACTACGGCATCTGTTCTTTTGTACAAGAAAGACTAAGCGATGACTTCCATGAAGCTTTCAGACATAAACAACCACCAGCCCAAACTTTATTGGTCTCAATACAGTTTTTTCACACAAAAAGAAGTGGAGAGAAGTACTGCCCAATAGAAATATAACATGAGAAACAAGCACAAGCCATATATAGAGAATATTCCAACAGACACATTTTAAAAAAGTAAAGGAAACAGGTAAAATTAGTTTTAATAATACCTTTTATTTAACCTAATATATCCAAATATTATCATTTCAACATACAATCAATATTAAAATTATTAAGGTAATTTTCTTTCTTTTTCTCATACTAAGGCTTTAAAATTCAGTGCACATTTTACACCTGCGGCACATCCCCATTCAGACTAGTTGGACTTAAAGGGCTCATTAGCCAGCTGGGGCCAGTGATTGCCATATTGGAGCACACAGGTACACGGAAGTGGCTGCTGGGGTTGGATTCCTAGTACTCTGGATCTTTTCCTCACATTTACTACCACAGGTTCACAAAATAGCTTCCAACGTACCAAACATTGTATCAGTATCAACAAAAAGAAACAGGAAGGGGCGCCACCAGTAAAATCTTTCCCAGAATGCCTCTACTTGCATCTGTGAATTATGTCCCCTAGTGATTCTTGATCATAGGGGAAGCTAGGAAAGTGAGAAATTAGATTTTTCTGATTTCTTTCTTGCTTTCTTTTTTTAAATGGAGTTTTGCTCTTGTTGTCCAAGCTGGAGTGCAGTGGTGCCATCTCGGCTCATTGCAACTTCTGCCTCCTAGGTTCAAATGATTCTCCTGCCTCAGCCTCCTGAGTAGCTGGGATTACAGGTGCCTGCCACCACGCCCAGCTAATTTTTTGAATTTTTAGTAGAGGCAGGGTCTCACTACATTGGCTAGGCTGACCTCGAACTTCTGACCTCAGGTGATCCACCCACCTCGGCCTCTCAAAGTACTAGGGTAACAGGCGTAAGCCGCCGCACCTGGCCTGATTTTTCAGATTTCTAATGGATGTATAAGAAAGGGATTGGAGATAGAAACGTGTTTGCCAACCAACTAAGATTGCCACGGGCATTGGTTTTAAAACATATATATATATATGTAAAACTAACAAAAATTTCCAGAATCATGAAAATGTGCTCTGCTTCATTTTATAATATTTACGTAACATTAAGTAAATAATAAATACATATTTCTTTCATAGTAATACCCATCTAGCTCACTTAAGCCATTTTCCAGCTAACGTATTTGAAAGAAGAGATAGCAATGAAGCATGAGGAATGGAACACCTGGCGGGAAAAGTGGCTCTCAGGGGACGAGGATACCAATCTAACCTCCCCACAGATCTTTCCATGGTGAGCCCTCTTTGTGAATATACAAGTGAACATATTGGACACCAAATATAACACTATTTATACAAATTCTTATTGAGCAAATCGGTGTTCATTTTAATACATCAAAATGTAAATATGTGCTTCTCTAACAGATTATAATTTTTCCTAGTCATTGCTTTCTAAAACTAAATTATAGCAACAAATAAATCTAAACTAATGCAATCTTATTATCAACAAAATTTCATAGCTGCCTTAATGGAAAGAAAAAAGAGCTTTGGTTACAGAAATAATAAGTCATATATATCTTTTACATCCTGACCGTTGGAATTTGGTTAGTAAAAGAATGGAAATAAATTATCCAATAATGTATACTGTAGGTAGTATGAGTCACTTCATAAGATTGTACAGGTACTAAATATTATGGTAAAATTGGGTGTTTTATTCTAAAGTATTTCTGTTTTCTCTTCTCACGACAATCCTAAAAACATTTTCAGTTATCTTAAACCATGATATGACATGACACAGATAGTAGAAAACTAATCTATCATGAAATTAATCAATATAATGTAAATTAAAGCTAGCATTTATATTTATTAAGTTTTAAATATGTACACACACATGTATATGCAGGCATTCATGTAACTCATTCTATAATTATTCATGCAGCCCACTAGGACATCTAATGGGATGGTATGGAGCTGAGTTGTCATGAACTAGAATATTGAACATACTGCATAAACTTACAAGTATAAGCATAAAATTTTGCAGATAAAAATATAAATGAATTTAAGCCATCAGAGAAATTAGGTCAATAACACAGTGTTTAACTGTAATCTCCTGAGACCTGCATTTTGAAATCCAGGGATTCTGCATGTGAAAAAATAATCCCATTATAACTTTACGACGCTGTAGCAATTGAGATGAACGCTGCACCACATTACAGGAAGGACACACAGTGACCTCACTACAACTAAGCCCCAATGTGGAGAGATTACAAATGCTGGTTAATACATTAAAAACCAAATAAAAGAAGAGTCTGTGCAACCTAGTATTACCGCTAATACCATTAATATCACTTGAAATCCTCTTTTCTTTTCAAATGCTTGATGGGGTGTCAAATGGTTTCATACCCACTATATGCAAATAGGTGCCTGACTTCTATATTCTGTGACACAGGGTAATAATAATGCATACTATAAATCAGTCGGTGACATAAACTCAGCCTGTGAATTGCCAATGGATCATACCTTCCCGTCATTATGGTATTGTGTAAATGTGCACTCAGAGCTGTTAACACTACTCCAGGCTTTGACTCACACCACCGTGCCGGCTGCTGATGACCAGCTGCGTGGACATTGCCATTGCCACACATTCCTTGGAGACTTAAAATGACCCTTGTGTCACTTGAAAATGATACGAGATCACTGTGTTCTGTTTGTGAATACTGTAATACTAATGTTTATTTCAAAATTCAAGAGGTAAAATAAAAAGAATATTTTTATTCAAATTACTAAAAAAGAATGAGGAAATGAATGTTAAATTTAAATTACTACGACTTCCCCTCCAAGCCTTCTCCTTGATCTACACTCACATACAAAAGTCCTTTGTTGTTGCAGACTTTAATAAAAATCTTGCAGAAAGGAAGAAGTTATACTTGAAAGCGGCAAAAAAAAAAAAAACTTTAAATTCAATGTTAGAGTCTTATTCCTAAGAACCCCTCACACATCCCATCGCGTGGCTCAGCCCTCCTTTTTACTGTCTATTCTTTCCTCTTTCCCTTCCTCCTTTTCTCTGTGCCCACCCTTTCAGAAGAAAAACAAATTCTATCTTTTTGCATAGAGTAATTCAGATATCCACAGCCCCTGAACTCAATTCAGCAAAGCAATGTTGAAGTTGTATTAATACACCGTGCTCTCTTTTACTTCCTATGAATATCTGCAGGAATAAAAAGTACAGCAATTTTATGTCCCCACTGATACAACATCACCTTTTACAAAGCAGATTTTTTTCTTTTGAGGCAGTGTCTCACTTTGTCACCCAGGCTGGAGTGCAGCGGTACAAACACAGCTCACTGCAGCCTCAACCTCCTAGGCTGAAGCGAGCCTCCCACCTCAGCCTCCTGAGAAGCTGGGACCACAGGCACATGCCACCAGGCCTGGCTAATTTGTGTATTTTTTGTAGAGTTGGGGTTTCACTATGTTGCCCAGGCTGGTCTCAAACTCCTGGGCTCAGGCAACCCACCCACCTCAGCCTCCCAAAGTGCTGGGATTACAGGCACGAGGCACCGTGTCTGGCCCTAAAAAGCAAAATGTTTTTAAATAATCAATTTTTCTATTATAAGTAAATCAAGTGTTTAAAGAAACAACTTAAAATCTAATTGCTTGTAGTTTAGACTTGTGTTCTTTTAAAGCATGTATTGGTTTAAAATGTAAGTCAATAATTGTATCACTTAAAAACAAATCTAAACAAATATAAAAGATAAATTATAATGTCTAGAATATGAGAAATTTCTAAAATTAACATGAGAATAATGAAACTAATTTTTCTGTTATAATTTTCAGAAAACAGTTTACTCAATGGTTTTCCTATAAGTGAGGTATCACAATGAAATAACACGGGGTAACAAATGAGACAGTGATCTATGCATACTTCAAAATCTAAACTGTGTATGACAACTTCAAAGTCTACAGCGAGTTTATTATTTTGATTATATAGAAGTAGATAATTTTAGAACTTGCCATACAAGCCCAAACGCTGATAGAATTGAAAATAAATATTTATATTTATTATATATTTAATAAATAATATATGGATATACAATATGTATTTAATAAATATACACATATATTTAATAAATATTTAGCCAATAAACATAACCCTGTTAATTTCTAGTTTCTGTCTGTAAATGCCTTGTGCTTTTTGATTCAAGACATACCCAGAGGTTTCACTTTGTGTTACAAGAGAAATAAAAATAAATCTCCTAATAGAATTTAACTTCTTCTGATTCCTAAGATTCTGAGAACTAAGGAAATCACTTGGGAAATAAGTTATCTTGAGATAGGTGGTGCTCAAGGTATCAATTGTCAATTAGTCACCTTTCCGCAAGGACATAGAAAACATAAGTAATATTATTTTACTTTAAATATTCAAACCTCCGGTTAGCAGAAGGAAATACTGGAATGGAGAGAGGAAGAAAACATATATAATATTTGATGTTCTACAACAAATAAGATCCATTATATACAAAAATTACTATTTATAAAAGTGGCTAAATCTTATTTTTAAATATTATGAATAAGCATTACATGTACCAGAAGACAACAAGTTATCTTGCGATTTAAGAAATCACGGGATCATTATCAACTAATAGCTCAGCAAAAGTTTAAAAACCTACCTAAAGTGGAAATTATTCCAGTAGTCTAATTATTGAAATCTGTTGAAAGAAGTTGAGAGATGCCAAACCACCTAAGTACAACAAACTCTAATATGTACTATTATAAAAGCCTACCTAGCAACCCATAAAAGCAATTATCCACATATTACATGACATTTAACAAGGATATGAATAAAATCTTCCATATTTCCTAACAGTAGATTGTCTATGTTTGAAACTTGAGTTTTACATTTGATTTTGTGACTTGAAAGAGAGTAAACTAAAATGCATCTACCAGCTAATGAAATTGAAAGCACAAACTCAAGCATTAAAAATGTCATGAAGTAAATTTCACAAATAATGAAGTGTATGTGTGTTCTTTATTAGTTACCAAATTTTGGTGAATAAATTTAGCACTTACTCTGTTATAGGCAAATACATGCAATTTTATATAGTTTCGAAAGTAGTCCTATATGTTAATTACCCTTACATTTCCTTTACAGATGAGAATACTGAGGCTCAGAAAGTTTAAGCAACTTTTCCACATTCATGTAGCAAGCTAAGGTGGCAAGTCAGGTGGCTAACTCCAGCATTTATGTTCTTAGTCACGCCTCTAGAATTCCTCACATAGGATTTTGAGAAATAGAAGCTTTAAATAGCTGTTGGAAAGATAACACTTTCTGAATATATACATGTAAGAGCCAACAGTTCAAGTTCCCAGTAACTTTATGTTACCAAGAGAAATGCATGAATTGTAAAACTAGATCTGTCAGATATTGTTGATTCTACAGTATCTATTTTTAAGCTCCAGCATTTTTTGAAATTGAATTTTGTCTTGCAATCAAAGAAAGCTTCTCATTTCCAGGCAGAGCATTTCCTAAGCATTTGAGAACTTAAGAAATATAAAATTCATCTGATTATTGTCATAGTAGCACAACACATGGTTACATTTTAACTAAAATTTGCATGACTAATTATGAGGTAAAATAATCTCTAGAATATTTCATTTTCATTAAAATGCAGCATTGAAACAAAAATAGCCTCAGTTTTCTCATCTATAAAAAGATTATAGGATGGTTTTTATAAATTTCTTGTGAAGATTAAATGTACAGACTGAGATCTGTGCTGGGTACATAACAGGCACTGAAGAAGTGATTGCTGTTTTGTGACACTGCAAAATATGAGAAAGAGGAGGTGGATACCGACAAGCACAGAAAACAGTAGCAAGATGTAAACTTATGAAAGAGAAGAAAACGTATTTCAACAGAAGAATAACCTGCTTAATTTCTTGTACGGCAATCACCAAGTGCTTTATGGGACCCAGAAAGGATAATACTTTCCAGGAAATAAGACTGTTTCATATTGTCACTGGAACATATACAGAAATATCATTTCCAACTCCTGTGGCTTAAAACACGAGTCACATCCCTGACCCAAAGATCTCTCACTTACTCTCTTCTCTCAATAAGTGTGGTAATGCCTGTATCAAAATGTCTCATGCACCCCAGAAATATATACACCTACTATGTAGCCCCAAAAATTGAAAATTAATTTTTTTTTAGAAAAAAAGAGCATGGATGGGAGGCTGAGACTAGTGGATCACTTGATCCCAGGAGTTCAGAACCAGCCTGGGCAGCATGGTGAAACCCTGTCTCTACGAAAAATACAAAAACTAGCCTTACGTGGCACAAGCCTGTAGTCCCAGCTATTCAGGAGGCTGAGGTGGGAGGATCGATTGAGCCTGGGAGGTCAGGCTGCAGTGACTGGTCATCATGCCACTGCATTCCAGCCACTGCACTCCAGCTTGAGTGACAGAGCAAGACTCTGTCTCAAAAAAAAAAAAAAAAAATTATATATATATATGCATGGTAGCTGCACCATTCTACAAAACCCTGGGCTTATTGCAATTGTACCATGTTGAATAGCACCCCTTAAAATTAATGTCCATCTCAAAATATGACCTTATTTGGAAATAGGGTCTTTGTAGATGTAATTAGTTAAATTAAGATAAGGCCATACTGGGTTAGGATGAAATCTAAATTCAATGACTGGTGTCATTCTGAAAAGAGGAGAGGACACACAGAGGCACAGGAAAGAAGGCCATGTGAAGACAGAGACAGATTGGAAAGATGCAGCTCCAAGCTGAGGGGCACCAAGGATAGCCGAGGTCACCAGAAGCCAGGAAGGCACAAGGAAGGGCTTTTCCCTAGACGCCGCAGAGGGAGTGCATCTTGATTTCAGACTTCTCTCCTCCACAACTCTGATAGAATACATTTCTGTTGTTTTAAGCAACCAAGTTGGTGGTATTTGTTACAGCTGCCGTAGAAACTTACACCACCTCTGTATACTCACTCCCATTGGTGCCCTCCTAAACGCTGTCTTCTAGCCCAGTGAATTCCTCCAACTCCTCTCAATGCAAATCTCTCTGACTCTTCCTGATCTCATTAACTGTCTCTCTTAACAATCGAAGTATATTAAATCTATCTCTCACAATTTAGCAACAGGCTGTAAGCTCTTTAAGGGCAGAGCCATGTCCAATATTTGTATACCCCACAATGTCAAGCACTTAGCAGATGCTCAACAAAAGTGCCCACATGATTAAGTCCAGGGGGCAGGCTCTGAATAACAACAAGAGCACAAGCTCTGGATCATATCTTGGCTCTGCCCATTATGACTCTATAATGTGTAGCCTCTTCTGTCCTCTTTCTACCTTACTTGCCTCATGTGCAAAATTGAAGTAATGGCGGTATACGTAAGCTTGCTCTAAGAGATTGAGTAAATACTGTAAGGCACCTAAAATAGTTCCTAGTATATAGTAAGTGACAGAACAATACTAAATGCTATTATTTTTATTATTGCAGGTATTACTATATTCAGAAGAAAATACATATTAATATATACCTATTTAGGACTAGGTGCAGACAGATGGATAGAAAGGAGTCATAAATGAATGAAGCATAAAGAATTAGTCAAGTGTTTTGCTCTCAGAAAATATCAATATGATAATCAGAAAGGGCATTTTTTTTTGAAGGCACCATCTAAACTTTTCTTTTTCTAAATGTAACCCTGTCCTTCTCAGCAGTTTTTAGCCAAAATTTCGTGTTTCTTCATATGGTTTATTCATGCCAGAACCCAGTGTCTTTCTTCACTCAGGAATTTTTCTCTCTGTGATATCTTTCTCTCTTCTCAGGTAAATCCTAGTATTTCTTTTAAATCTAAACTTCCACCTGCAGTATGATTGTTTTCCCAGTTACTCAAGCCCACTCCAATCCCTTCTTCCTTGAAGATTTCTAATATACCATAACAAATAATTCAGCATGCAGTCAAATACTGAGAGTTTATAATTTTTCATGTGCATATATTTTTCTCTAAGACTGAAAGTTTAAGAAGAGAATCATTACTTCACAAATAAACAAAATATTCACTGCAAAGTCCATTTTCTTGATTATACTTACATATTTAAAACTGCATTTCTCATGTAATTGTGAAAATTTTTAGTACAGGAAAATGTGTCACTCATTGTAGTACTCCTCCCAGGTTATTTAAGTAAGCTTTACTTAAAAAAAAGGAGGAGCAGATAATTCACTTGCTGCATCTGGCCCAAATAAAAATTCTGTTTTATAATATATAGTGTGTGATATTTTGCTACTTCAGAGTTATGTTTACAGCAAAGTAATGAGAAAAATGAAGTTGAGAGAGAAAGTACTTTTTTCTCAAATCTTTCTTTTCAGAAAGTTTCAGAGAAATTAAATTATTTGGGCTGAAGAAACAAAGTCAGATGAATGAAATCAATAAAGTTAACCTTGTATTTTATGAAGACTTGAGCTTAAATTTCCGCAGAAAACAGCCAGGTTAGATGTAAGAAAGAATTTTATAAAGGTGTAAATGTATAAAACAGGAGGTCAAAAGAGAAAGAGATAAGTGTTCCTCTTCTTTAAAACTATTGAAAAGCATAATAATCTGTCTGAACAGATAGTTTGTGATTCTGCCTAAAAGGCTAGATACGGGTAACATAGCCTATTCTGTAAGTCCTGAAATCAGCTTGAAATAAACACATATTAAACACATTCGGGTTAAAGAAAAATATTATCTGTAATTGTATTCCTGCTGGTTTTCCTTGCAGTGATGATTATAATCAATTCTTTAACCTTTTAAATGACAGGAAGAGGGACAGCTTAATTACACACCGTGGGATAAAGTATAGTGAGAAGGCAGCTGCAGTGGCTGGAATTCAGGTAATAAAGACATTGTAAAACAAGAAAAAAATACTCATCCAACCAAATAAATATACTATAAGAAAACACAGTCAGACACGTAGAAAAGAAAATTATCTACTTGTGTTTGTTTAATTTGATATTTTAATTAATTAACCAACTTAGATTCAAAGTATCTCAAATTCGAACTAAATTTTAAATTAATGGTTCACTTCACTATAATGCAAACTTGGTGACAACAGGGATACTGTCATGTTACCTGTCCTATCCTCATCCCCTAGTACAACCCTTGGAACTTTTGTTTCAACCAAAGAGAATTCAGTCAGGCACCGAAAGACAAACTTTTCATGTTCTCACTCATTTGTGAGAGCTAAAAGTTAAAACAATTGAACTCATGGAGACAGAGAGCAGCATGATGGTTACTAGAGGCTAGGAAGTGTGGTGGGGGGTACCAGGGGAGTGGGGATAGTAAATGGGTACAAAAACATAGTTAATATAATAAGATACATATTTGATGGCACAATACGGTGATTATAGTCAACAAAAATCCGTTATTCATTTTAAAATAACTAAAAGACTTCAAGTGGAATGTTTGCAACACAAAGAAATGATAAATGCTTGAAATAATGGAAACACTACTTGCCCTCGTGTGATTATGTATTATATGCTTATATCAAAATATCTCATGTCCCCCCATAAATATATGTACCTACAATGTACCCATAAAAATATTTTAAAAACTGGCTTGGCATGGTGGCTCATGCCTGTAATCCCAGGACTTTGGGAGACTGAGGTGGGTCGATCACCGGAGGTCAGGAGTTCAAGACCAGCCTGGCCAACATGGCGAAGCCCTGTCTCTAGTAAAAATACAAAAATTTGGATGTGGTGACACGTGCCTATAATCCCAGCTACTTGGGAGGCTGAGACAGGAGAATCGCTTGAACCCGGGAGGCAGAGGTTGCAATGAGCCAAGATCGCGCCACTGTGCTTCCAGAGCCTGGGTGACAGAGTGGACTCTGTCACACACACACAGAAATATATATATACACATCTATATCTATTTAATAAATAATTAAACAAAGAGAATTCAGGAATATGGCAACCACATCCAATCTGAACTGAGAGAGAAAACATAAACGCTTTCTCTTTTAGTGACGTGAAATGGAAATAACAGAAGCGACGCTCTTAAGGCTTAGCATTTTACTCACTGGACAGCCTTTGAATCTATGTCAACTAGGACAAGAGTGGCATTGTCAGTCATTTGTAAGTATCTCTACATATTTGTTATGCACCAAGCATAGCACTAAGTGCTGGAGATACAATTATGTACAAGCGGAAAGTTGGGCCTTAGGTGTGAGCACAGAGCATTCATCCATATTAACAAGAGGGATGGCAGAGTTTGTGGATCAGATGCACGTATGTTAGTCGATCCGGTTACAGAGATTAGAAAATTCTCTTTAGCGTTCCTGTATTTCTTTGGTGGAATAGGAAGTGGAATCATTAGCTTGCGAGGATGAGAAGGAAGAAAGTACTGGAGGTTTGAGCAGAGCGGAGAAGATGTGAAATAGTTATCTCTGTGGGAGAGTGAATAATGGGAAAATGAAGTCTGTTTTTGTCAACAGAGAGAGGCTCTCTAATGAAAGTCTATTTGGGAATAGCAAGAATTATAATCCAGAATATGTGTGCCATGGTGGAGCAAGGGCACATCCAAGGAGGTTGAAGCAAGAGGAAGTTTTTAAAGACAAAAAGAGGAGTACATCTAAGTCGTTTTGAAGCAAAGAGAACATTGGTTCCAGGAGTTTATCCAGGAATCCAGATCCCTTCATGAGTGGAGACAATGTTTCAGTCAACTGTTTCTGTACAAGCAACTATCTGTCCTTGTGATGCTAGCTGTTCTGTGGTTCCCGGAGCAAGCTGCAGTTTGGAAAAATTTATTATGATAAGTCCTGCTAATCAGGTAAGTCACACATGATAGCACCACCTTCATGGCCTTCCTCAGCCCCCTCTTGTTAGGGTTTGACACGATTGACTCCGCTTTGGTTCTGACAACTTTCATAGATTATATTTATTCACATCAATATATACATAATATAGACAGGTGATAGATGACACAGGTAGACAGACAATAGATAGATGGAGTTGGCATCTTCTGTTGTAGGAGTGAACTAAAAAAAAAAAAATGCCATTTGAGGAATAAGACAAGTACAAGAAATAAAATCTCTGCTTTTACATCAACTAGGAATTTTGGAACAAAGGAAACAGCAGGGTCGCACTGAATGGCAGGAATACGATTTTGTGGGAAAATTAAGAAAAAAATCATTAAGTCCTATATGATTCAGGAGCACACATGTGAGATGTCAAAGTGATCTCTCATCCAATTCAGTACTGGCAGGAAGTTGGGGCCAGAAGTAACTTGATAGGGTACAAAAACCATGAGCATACCAGTGATCTTTCTACCAGAGAGAAATGACAGCTTGTGATAATCTTATGTCAATCTTAATACCAGGATGACATTGTTTTTCTCTGCGGTTACATGTTTAACATTTATAAGATTCTATTTATGCACAAAATGAATGTTATTGAACTAGATGATATCTACATCCACTTTCAACTCTAACATTCTATGAAACTAAGGTTTCCCAAGAAAAAAAAGCACAGGAAATTAACCTCTGACCCCTCCTTCCCAACCTAAAAGCGACAAACTGAATATAACCCAACTTGAGTTTATTGCTTCATCCGTAACTGCTCTCTTTTCCCACTGGGATATGTGTCCTAATGGAGAAAGGGCAACCCTCCAGCTGCCCCCAAAAGCTTGTTTAAAGTGATTACCACTGAGTGAAAAGGGCATCAGGAGGAAATCACATGCACAGTGGCTCTCCAAAAGATAGGGCTCCTTGAATAAAATCACATGGCCATGTGAACAGTGGTCTCTGCTGCCCCTAATGCTTTATTTCTATGTTGTAAGCCTGCTTTCCAAGTTTTGAGTAATTAAATAAATATGAACACTCTGTTAATTGTACGGTATGGGAATGAATGTTATATCGTTGCTTCTTTGTTTACCTTGGAATGTTAACACCACTTTTTAAAAATATAAAGCTGCATACTTTCTATGACTAATTAACAAAAAGTTGATTAAAAGCCATACATTTCATCTACTAGATACAGCATCTGGCTGAAGGATTTAAGAATTAGGATAGTTTCCAGGTGAAATGAAACAGATCCTTTAAGGAAAGGAATCTCATACAGCTACAATATTTACAACACTTTTATCAAGACATTAAAACAGAAGCAGATGCTTTTCTGTAATGCTAACATATTAGTTACACATGGTATAATGCATTACAGAAAGCATAATAATAATAGATGATAGTGGAAAGACAGAGCAGTTTTCTCTTCAAGTTGGACACAAAACAGACCCCAAATATTTTTGAAGTTAAACCTAACACAGATGGGACAATTCTAAATGTGTTGCAAAGTAAATATCACACTAGGAAGTTAAGAGATAGTGTTGATCATTTGCAAATATCAGTGTTGGAGGGGTGATATAACATGCATACTAATTCTTAATAGGTATGAACTATTTAAAGCATCAATATGTATCTGTACTTAAAATGTTTTTTGACGTGGTTATACTACATATAGTTAAAAGCCTACTCTAAATCTGTTTTATGGGTTTATGCAATGGAGCAGTCTTGTAGCTATGACTGAATTGAGTAATGGTAGGCTCCATATTGTAAGCACTTGATTCCGGTATCTATCCATGCAAGACAAACTAAGAAACTTTTCTGTGCCAGGATCTGGGCTAAGCAGACGGCATACAAAGACATGGTTCTGTGTCCTGTCTAACTCAGGAGTGCACACGTGAGGGGTCAAGGTGACTTCTCATCAAATTCTGTATGGACAGGAAATTGGGGCCAGAAGTGAACTTGAGAATTCACAGAAATCTTGGGCACACCAATAGTATTTCCAAAAATTGTGATATGGAAATTTGTGGAATTAATAATCTAGTGGAGAAAACAGCATAAATAGGAAAAAGCTCACAATAATGTAATAGGAACCTTATTTCAGGTATATCCAAGGCACCATAGGCGCAGAGACAAAACAAGTAAGCACTCTTGGAGCTGGATACAGCTTTCCGAGAAAGAAGTGACATTCAAAGTGTACTTGCAAGGATGAGGAACAAGAAGAACATCCTAGAAAAAGGGGACAAACACCGCAAGTAGAAGCACAGCTTTAAAAAGCATGATACAGTCTACCTCATAAAACCTTCCAAAGCTATCATTTACCTATCTAAGGCAAAGCAACAGGAGAAAAGGAAAAAAAGCTTGCAATGTACGTTCCATTTCTAATACATATCAAATATCGCATAGAATTTACAAAGAATGCATAAGGTAGGTCCATGATATTTCTCTGTTCTTGCAAAACTCAGCCTCTTCTTGGTTAAATTTTGTTCTAGAAGCAAAGCAAAACAGTGTTTTTCAAAACAAATATTTTCGTTTTCTGATCTGGAAAGCAGAAAGTGCTTATTTTAAAAATTCAAGAGAAAAAAATATATAAAGAAGAAATTAAATTCAACCTCCCAGAAGCACAGTTTACGTATTGCTGTACAATGTTTTCATCTTTGTTCGTTCATGTAAATGTGCATGCACATTTGAGTGTGGCCTCAAATTTGTACAAAAAGTATGATTTAAGATCATCTACATATCACATATCAGTGTCAGCTAATGCCTCTTCCTTACCCCATCAGATCTAAATAACATTAGCTCAAACCCTCAATCTACATTCTGTGGATGAAGCCTCAAAATTCCCAGTTGTTCTCCTGAACTCCTCTGCTTCCAGGCTCCAGGCTCCTTACATTTCTGCCACATTTGCTATCAAATTCAGCCTCCTCTTTGATTTATGCAGAATGTCCCACATTATACATAGCACCTGAGAGCAGACTTTACTGAAGATTTAGTGGGAAGACAAAAAAGATTACATCATAGCAGTACCAACATTTAAATCAAATATCACAAATCTAGGGTTCCAAAGGGTCTTTTGGTAAGTCCCCTACTAGGAAATTTGCACTAGCCCTGAATAATAAACAATCCCTTTCTCTCAACATCTCACTGGACCTTCTGTCCTCAGTCCCGTCATTCTCCTCTGCTCCCAGGTAGTCATGCAGAGCGGACAGAATAGTTCCTTTGATTCTTCATTTCCCTCCATTCACACAAGCATATTCTCTCTTATCCTAAGTGTTTTCACAAAGACAGTTCCTTTCTAAACAGGAATACTGGTACAATTTATTACATGTTAATTTCATATGTAGACCGGTTTAGCATCCTCTCATGTCATAATTAGAGTTTAACAACACCGTTTCTGATGGCTGCATAGTATTTCTTAATTATTTATTTAACCAACTATTTATAGCTATTTAGGTCACTTCAGTCTATCCCCACTTTTATTAACATATTTACACAAATATTGCAAATATTTTATTAGATTATTTGAAAACCAGATTAAATTTCTTACTTCACAAATTCCTGTCTAGAGTAAGTAGAGCTTTATTTATTCAAATTATTTATTGAATCAGTCACCTGTGTACCTGATTTAAAAATGTACACCTTCAGCAGGTAAGAAGGGGGAGGATTTATTGAGGAATAAATCTGGGTAATACTGTTTATTTAAAAACAGACAAAATCTATACTTCTCTCTTCTGTCCATATTTAAATATTTTTGTTAACCCCAAAGCCAGGCCAACCACTCATGAAATTAGGATATAAACATCAGGATTGTAACCTATCAATATTTCTATTGAAATGTTGGTGATTCATATTTTTATTATTGCTCAATTCATTTTTCAAATACTAAAACTTCAATAATAACAAAAATTTCAATATTGGCCAGGCACAGTGACTCACGCCTATAATCCCAGCACTTTGGGAGAACAAGGCAGGTAGATCACCTGAGGTCAGGAGTTTAAAACCAACCTGACCAATATAGTAAAACCCAGTGTCTACCAAAAAAAAAAAAAAAATTAGCTGGGCGTGGTGGCATGTGCCTGTAGTCCCGCTACTCAGTAGGCTGAGACAGGAGAATTGCCTGAACCCAGGAGGCAGAGGTTGCAGTGAGCCGAGATCCCACCACTGCACTCCAGCCTGGACAACAGTAAGACCCCATCTCCAAAAAAAAAAGAGAAAAAGAAAAATTCACTATTTACCTTTAAATTTTTTAAAGGAAACAGACCCCTTCTTTTCAGCATGGTAAACTGACCTTAAATTTTTACCACTATCAATTGCTGTTTAATCCAGGCTTGGGTTTTCCAAGGTCTAAGTTGCAAACTTCTCTTTAGGTTTTTTCAAAAACACAGAACTTTCAGGATCAACCCCAGCACTTTAACTAAATGACTGGTATTAGTCAGAGTTTTCCAGAGAAACAGAACCTGTATGATATTTGTATATATGTATGTATGTTTATACAGGGAAAGAACAAGAGAGAGAGGGAAGGCAATAGACAGAGAGAGAAAGAAAGAGATTATAAGGAGTTGGCTCACACATTTGTGCAGGCTGGAAAGTCGCAATATCTGCAGGGAGAGTTGGCAAGCTGGAGATGCAGGAGAACCTGTAGTTTAGTTTCAGACTGAGTTCTAAGGCCTGAGAACCTAAAAAGCCAATGGTGTATTTCCAAACTCGAGCAGATGTTCAGTTCAAGTCCAAAGAAGGATAAAAAAAAAAAGTTCATGTCCCAATTTGAAGGCCCTGCAACAGGAAAAATGATCTCTTACTTGAGGGAGGGTCCGTTTTTTGTTCTGTTCAGGCCTCTACCTGTTTGGATGAGGACCAACCACAGTAAGGAGGACCATCTGCTTTCCTTACTCTACTGACTCAAATGTTAATCTCTTCAGAAAACACCCTGACAGACACATTCAAAATAATGTTTAACTAAAGAGCTGGGCACCCTGTGACCCAGTCAAGTTGACACAAAAAATTAACCACCATATAACCCCAATAAGGAACCATTTATCATAACCAGAATAAAAACGTAAAACTATCCCATACTTTTTTCTAATTTTATTTTAAGAACAAAACATGGCTCTCAGTGTTTCCTTTCTGTTTCTGTCCAGAGCAGAAAATTCTTCCAAGCTCATTCTTGGCCCTGGGAGAGTTAGGCTGTCTCTTCACAGCTGTTTAAGTGACTGCTCTGTCACATTTATCATATTGAATTGTAATGGTATGCGGGTCTTCCCCTCCTCACTTAACCCAGAATGCCTTATTTATTTTATTTTATTATTATTATTTTTTTTTTTGGTATTCTCAGAACCTGGCATTTAACAAGTACTTGATACATGCTTGATGAATGATTGAATAAAACCAGGTATAAATAATCAGAATCTCAGAGCCAGTAAGTGACGACTCAAGCTTAGTTCAGAATTCTTTCCTTTATATTACCTTACCTAACTCAGATGATTCCAACTTCTTCAGAAGTCATTACAGATTCCCTCTATACTTCTTCATAGTTGTTTTTGTTATTTAAGAATGTTCACTTTGCACATTCTTCTTTAAACACAGAGTGCAAATTTAAAATAGGCAAAACTCATCATATTTCACAAAGTTTCTGATATAGAAGTTGTAGAGAAAACTAAGGTTTGGTAAATGTAATCAGTTTATTTCTTGCTGCTTCTGCATTTTAGATTTTGGTTCAGTCTGACATCAGTTTTGTCCTAGCTGGCCTCCCAATTCTATCTGATTTTGAAACATGTTTATTACATACAGGGACTTGGCAGAAAAATATTGAATCTGTTTTAAATCTTTGCAGTTTTTATAGACCAAATGTCTCAAAGAAGTTTGTTTAAAATTGTTTATGTAATTATAATTTTTCTAGTTACTATGTCCCCAAAGTCAAAAGAAGCATCCCTTTTCCAATTACTCATAATTAGCACCAGAATTCACAATAACCCCAAATGCAACATGGCTGAGATTGAGTCAATCCCACCCCTCCTTATTCTAATTCCTTATCCTTCTTTCTGTGTGCCCATTTCTATGAAGTTCATGACCACGTGCATTTGACCAAAACAGAAAACTAAAAATTGCCCTGAATTCTGCTTCTTCCTAAACACCATATTGAATCACTCACCTGTACGTAAGTACTTGAAGAGTCTAAATCTATTCTCACTCTCTCTCTCTCTCTCTCTCTCTCTCTGTCTCTCTCTCTCTCTCTCTCTCTCTCTCTCTCTCCCCCTGCACCAGCCACTGTTACTATCTTAATTCAGGTATGCATTACCTTTCAACTGTATTTTAACACCAGCTACGTGGCCTCCCTGTCTCTAACACTCATGTGCATCTCCCATTGCACCCCCAATACATTCTCCATTCAATAACCAAGAAAATTTTTCAAAAAATAAAAAAGTAGTCAGATCATGCAATTCTGTTTAAAATTCTTGAATTGTTCTCCATTTTCCACAGGATCAAGGTCCAAGTTCCACAGCATAGAAACTTCCTCATAACTTTCCCCTGCAACAGATTTAGACTCAACATTTGTTGCTAGTCCATTTTTATTTTATTTTATTTTATTTTACTCTATTTTATTTTATTTTTTGAGATGGACTCTTGCTCTGTCACTAGGCTGGAGTGCAGTGGCATGATTTTGGCTGACTGCAACCTCTGCCTCCCAGGTTCAATTGATTCTCCTGCCTCAGCCTCCTGAGTGTCTGGAATTACGGGTATGCACCACCATACACAGCTAATTTTTGTATTTTTAGTAAAGACAGGGTTTCACCATGTTGGCTAGCATGGTCTTGACCTCATGATCCGCCCGCCTTGGCCTCCCAAAGTGCTGGAAGTACAGGCGTGAGCCACCACACCCAGCCATTAGTCCACTACTCTTAATCCACTAATGAAAGGGAAATTTCTGACCAAAGACCACAGGTAACCCCTTTAATTTTTTAGGATCTAAAATACTCATCTGACCCCTTTAATAGGCAAAATGTTTTAAATGGGTATGTCAATAAAAAGTTTTGCCAACTAGGTTGGCCGTTTTGGCATTGCTATAAAATAATACCTAAGGCTGGGTAATTTGTTTGACAGGTTTATTTGGCTCGTGGTTCTGCAGGCTGTACAAGCATGGCACCAGCATCTGTTCAACTTCTGGTGAGGCTTCAGGAAGTTTTTAGGCAAGACAGAAGGGAAGGGGAGCAGGTGAGTCACATGGCAAGAAAGAACAAGAGAAAGAGGAGATGTCAAGCTCCTTTAAACAACCAGTGCTCACATGAACTAGCAGAGCAAGAAGACACTCATTACCATGGGGAGGGCACCAAGCCATTATGAGAAATCCACCCCTTTGATCCAAACACCTCCCACCGGTTCCCACCTCCAACACTGGGTATCACATTTCAACATGCAACTGGGAGAGGACAAATACCCATACCATATCACCAGCCAGGCCCCTTTTACTTTCTATTAAATATAGCCTTACATAAGATTCAAGTTTTATATTACTATGTTCTTAGTCTATTTATATAGCAATCTCTTTCCTTAAATCATTTCAAAAGTCAAAAATTGAAACTATCACCCCCTCTTGTATTATCTTAAATGAGAAACAAATAGATATTCTTCTTCTAATTGGCCTCCAAAAAATCTTGAATTAATGTTCTTTACTCCATGTAGTATCCCAGTTCTCTTAAGCAAGTATATGACCCCAGAACTAAGATGTGAAAAAGAAATTTCTCTGAGGCTTTCTCAGGGTGGTGCCACCTCTTGGGACTATTTTATCTTGATAAGAAAAACATTAAATTTGCACTAGAGAATTACAAGATGAACTCTACTAAAGTGCTCCCCAAATTGTGGGCATCTGGAAACTTCTACAGGAAATTGACAGAGTATTTGATGTCTGTTGAATCCACAAAAAATGGAGCTTTATACTTAAGTTTTCTAGTAACTTATTTATATTACAAAAGTGTTCATCCAAGGCAGAAGAGATATATGGACATAAAACTTTTTTGAAAGCAAAGTATTAGTCTGTTTTCACACTGCTGATAGATACATACCTGAGATTAGGCAATTGAAAAAAAAAAAAAAGAGGTAATGGACTTACAGTTTCACATGGCTGGGGACACCTCACAATTATGGCAGAAGGCAAGGAGGAGCAAGTCACATCTTATGTGGATGACAGAAGGCAAAGAGAGAGCTTGTGCAGGGAAACTCCCATTTTTAAAACCATCAGATCTCATGAGACTTATTCACTATCACAAGAACGCATGGGAAAGGCTTATCCCCATGATTCAATTACCTCCCACTGGGTCCCTCCCATGACACATAGGATTGTGAGAGTTATAATTCAAGATGAGATTTGGGTGGGGATAGAGCCAAACCATATCATTCCTCCCCTAGCCCCTCCCAAATCTCATGTCCTCACATTTCAAAACCAATCATGCCTTCCAAACAGTCCCCCAAAGTCTTAACTCATTACAGCATTAACTCAAAAGCCCACAGTCCAAAGTCTCATCAAAGACAAGGCACATCCCTTCCTCCTGTAAGACTGTAAAACCAAAAGCAAATTATTACAGGCTTTTGGGGGTACAGGCTTTGGGTAAATACAGCTGTTCCAAATGGGAAAAACTGTTCAAAACAAAGGAACTACAGCCCCATGCAAGTCCTAAATCCAGCAGGGTCGTCAAATCTTAAGGCTTTAAAATGATCTCCTTTGACTCCATGTTTCACACCCATGTCATGCTAATGCAAGAGGTTGGTTCCCATGATCTTGGGCAGCTTTGACCCCGTGGCTTTGCAGGGTACAGCCTCCCTTCTGGCTGCTTTCACGTGCTGGTGTTGAGTGTCTGTGGCTTTTCCAGGCACACAGTACAAGCTGTCAGTGGATCTACCATTCTGTGGTCTGGAGGACAGTCACCCTCTTCTCACAGCTCCACTAGGTGGTGCCCCAGCAAGGACTCTGTGTGGGGGCTTTGACCCCACATTTCCCTTCTACATTGCCCTACCAGAGGTTATCCATGAGAACCCCACCCCTGCAGCAAACTTCTGCCTGAACATACAGGCGTTTTCATACATCCTCTGAAATCTAGGTGGACATTTCCAAACCTCAATTCTTGACTTCTGTGCACTCACGGGCTCAACACCATGTGGAAAATGCCAAGGCTTGGGGCTTCCATCCTCTGAAGCAACAGCCCAAGCTGTACCTTGGCCCCTTTTAGCCATGGCTAGAGCAGCTGAAACGCAGGGCACCAAGTCCCTAGGCTGCACGCAGCACAGGGACCCTGCGCCCAGCCCATGAAACCATTTTTCCTTTCTAGGCCTCCAGGCCTGTGATGGGAGGGGCTGCCATGAAGACCTCTGACATGCCCTGAAGACATTTTCCCCATTGTCTTGGGTATTAACATTCAGCTCCTCATTATTCATGCAAATTTCCATAGCTGGCTTGAATTTCTCCTCAGAAAATGGGATTTTCTTTTCTATCACATTGTCAGGCTGCAAGCTTTTGAAACTGTTGTGCTCTGCTTCCCTTATAAAACTGAATGCTTTTAACAGCACTCAAGTCACCTCTTGAATGCTTTGCTGCTTAGAGATTTCTTCCCCCAGGTACCCTAAATAATCTCTCTCAAGTTCAAAGTTCCACAAATCTCTAGGGCAGGGGCAAAATGCCACCAGTCTCTTTGCTAAAACATAACAAGAGTCACCTTTGCTACAGTTCCCAACAAGTTTCTTATCTCCATCTGAGACCACCTAAGCACGGACCTTATTGTTCATATCACTATCAGTATTTTTCTCAAAGCCATTCACCAAATCTCTAGGAAGTTCCAAACTTTCCCACATTTTCCTGTCTTAGTCTGAGCCCTACAAACTGTTTCAACTGCTGCCTGTTACCGAGTTCCAAAGTCACTTCCACATTTTCAGGTATCTTTTCAGTAACACTCCACTATACTGGTACTAATTTACTGTATTAGTCTGTTTTCATATTCCTGATAAAGACATACCCAAGACAGGGCAATTTCCAAAAAAAAACAAAAAAAGAAGTTTAATGAACTTAGAGCTCCACATGGCTAGGGAGGCTCACAATCATGGTGAAAGGCAAGGAGGAGCAAGTCATATCTTAAGTGGATGATGGCAGGCAAAGAGAGAGAGAGTGCTTGTGCAGGGAAACTCCCATTTTTTAAAAACCATTGGCTCTCGTGAGACTTATTTACTATCACAAGAACAGCATGGGAAAGACCTGCCACCGTTATTCAATTACCCTCTGGGTCCATCCCATAACATGTGGGAATTGTGGGAGTTACAATTCAAGATGAGATTTAAGTGGTGACACAGCCAAACCATATCACAAAGACCTGGACTTTTACCATAGATCATTTGAGAAGCTCAGTTCTAGCATATTTTTTTTAACTCTGTCAACATACCAAACAGCTGGAGTCTGGCTTTGTGTCTATTCAATTACCATTAGCATTTGTTTCAATCTACTGGTAAAATTCTCCAGTGTGATCTCTCCCATAAGTGAGTGGTATCCCATATGGCCCAGAGTTGAACATGCTGTGTTTGGTTTTCTGTTCCTGTGTTAGTTTGCTGAGAATGATGGTTTCTGGAAAGGACATGAACTCATCCTCCTTTATGGCTGCATAGTATCCACAGACACAGTTCGAGGTGCTTTCAGTTACTAGAATCCAGTCTTCTTACGTGCTTTGAGTTATTAGAATCTAGTCCTGGTTTCCACACATAACCCCCTTTGGAATGGGTGATAAGTGTTGTTCAGGTTGTCCCCCCAGCTACAGAAGGGCTTTCCAAACACATGATAAATTGTATCAGTTTCCACCAAGAGGAATGGTGTTACACTCCAAGTGCAAAGTTCTAGCAAAAGGAACAATTTGGTAAAATGAAGTTGTAACTCTAGCCCTGAAAAGCAATAGTCATCTTCAGAAATAATAGGACTAGGGGAACTATTCTTTAAAAGATATTTAAAAAAATCAGTGAAAGGTATTTTAAATCTAAATGGCTGCTGAGTCTTAGAGTTCTCACTTACTCAACTAACTATTTCATACTTCGTGGGTTCTTGGGTGTTTTGCCTCTACTTCTCCCATTTCTGGCCTTGTTCTCAAGTGGTTGAACCTCTCAGCTGGATTTAAAGGAATTCTTATTGTTATTAAATACTTCTAGTATTTCTTAAAGTTATGAATTCCTGAGCTGCTTTAATTAATAATGTCACATCAAATTGTTGCCCCAGATTTTCTTAACAAGAATGTAGATGAAAATTTAGTTTTACGTTATTTTTTTAATTCATAGTTTTTTTCAAATCCAATAAATAAAACAAATTTCATCAGTTAGTGTTTTAACAAATCAAAGTAATTCTAGAATGTCTAACGTGCATTTGATGGGATGACATCATGACACGCATTTGTTATGACTAAATACACTGAGAGATCTGGTCCATTTATTGGCTAAAAGTCACCTGAGTCTCATCTGTTTTTCTATTATGTGAATCCTCTTTCATGGAAGATTATAATAGGAAAAATAGTACCATTAATTCAATTCTAAGCAAAAGTCCACATATTTACTCTAGTTGAACCAGCGTAGGTCCCATGCTCACAACTAAACCAGAGAGACAAAATATGGTGGTTAGTTTAACAACAGCTTCACCAAACGTCATAGTTTTCCAAACCCATATTGAGAAAAAGGAAGTAGCAACTAAATGCTAGGAAGGCAATCAAATAATGTCTGCTACCCAAACATTTCCTAAATACAGACCATAAGCATCTTGAGAGTAGGTGCCTGTCTTACTCACTATCATATTTTCAGATCAGGATGCAGAGCATGTAACACTGCAGGCATGTCATAATGCTTTACATTATGTAAGTATGTAAGTGTGTATGGATGAGTAGATGGATAAGGAAAAGATGAGGTAAATCATTTCCACGTCTGATCAAAAAGCTTTTCAGAGACCTGAGAATTAAAAGAAAGACTTGATAAATTATGTTTTGTTTTCACAATTAAGTGTTATGAAATGCTAATAAATAGGTAGTAAAAAATAATCAAAATGATGCATTTTCCACAAGTAAATTTAGGCATAACTAAAGTTATACTTATATACGCTCAATGGCTTATATAGGTTAACAGTATCTGAGGTCAGAGTGCATGATCCCATTTACACCTTACCTCATTGACAGATTATCAGCCAAATTGATTATCAGTCAAATGCTTGACTAAACAAGAGACATGAACCATACCTTAAAAAATATTGCGGTGCATTAAGCAGTTTCCTACGTGAGTACTATCAACAGAAAATATCCTGCCTTTGTGAAAATGTACGGATCCTATCTGAGGAAGATTAATGCTGTATTCTGGTTGGTTTCAACTGTCAAAGATTATGCAATATAGAAGTCGGCAATTTAGTTTTCACTAGAGAGCAAACTTCAGTTAGATAACAAGGTAATTGACAAAACAGACGTCTTTGGGCCCCATTCGAGACCCCAATTGTCCTCCTGTAATTTTAGAACATTGGATAACCCCTTTGTCATATGATGCTATTTTCTCCTTAAGTTCTCATTAAAACTGAGATGCTTGTGAACAGTGTGCTAACCTTCACAGCCACAGCATTACATAAGCAGATAACCGGTTTAGAAACAAGATGTCAAGCTATTAGTTTTAATATATTAGTTAAGATTTCGGGACCTTGCCTGGATAGCAACAGCTGTAGAATTTAACCCAATGTAAAATGGACATAGAAAACGTTCCTTCTAATCTCACTTTATTAGACATAAGTTGATTACAAGGACATTTGCTTTCTAGAGAAACCATACACGTTAAAAAGTATAACATTTCCATATATTAAAATATTTTCTCTTTAGCTTTATCTTTGATATACCATTGAAACAGAAGACTTAAGTTGAGGATGAACAAACGGTTAGTTCCGAGCTCTAATAGTAAGAGCAGGTTTAAGATCGAGTTCCGGCGGGGCGCGGTGGCTCAAGCCTGTAATCCCAGCACTTTGGGAGGCCGAGGCGGGCGGATCACGAGGTCAGGAGATCGAGACCATCCTGGCTAACACGGTGAAACCCCGTCTCTACTAAAAAATACAAAAAACTAGCCGGGCGAGGTGGCGGGCGCCTGTAGTCCCAGCTACTCCGGAGGCTGATGCAGGAGAATGGCGTAAACCCGGGAGGTGGAGCTTGCAGTGAGCTGAGATCCGGCCACTGCACTCCAGCCTGGTCGGCAGAGCAAGACTCCGTCTCAAAAAAAAAAAAAAAAAAAAAAAAAATCGAGTTCCCACCTGAGGCACTGGTTTGGAAAGTTTCTCGGTGTACAGCAAATGGAATAAACACCGTGATATGAGTGTGGGGATTTCACATCCATTTTTAACTATTTTGCCTCTCTCATAGGTTCAGAATGTGGGTTTATTTCACATAATCAACATTTGTAGAAACCGTGTGACCCTGAGAGCCTTAAGGTAGACAAAGAGGTTACAGAGGAGATTTACAAGACCCCAAAGATCCTCATTAGGTGAGAAAACGCTTCTTAGGCCTCACGGCAATAGAGTTTAAGTAGGGGCAAAATAATTTATAACAGCCCTGAAATTATTCTATCTTTCTCCTTGAGAAACCATTTGCATTTAAGATTCATCTTCATGAATCAACTAACAAAATGCTATTATCTCTAAACAGTTTACGTTTTGTCAACTTAATTTACACCTTTAAGCTTGATTCAGGCCCCCCCATAAGAAAGAGAAACAGGCGGGGCGCGGTGGCTCAAGCCTGTAATCCCAGCACTTTGGGAGGCCGAGACGGGCGGATCACAAGGTCAGGAGATCGAGACCATCCTGGCTAACACGGTGAAACCGCGTCTCTACTAAAAAATACAAAAAACTAGCCGGGCGAGGTGGCGGGCGCCTGTAGTCCCAGCTACTCCGGAGGCTGAGGCAGGAGAATGGCGTGAACCCGGGAGGCGGAGGTTGCAGTGAGCTGAGATCTGGCCACTGCACTCCAGCCTGGGCGACAGAGTGAGACTCCGTCTCAAAAGAAAAAAAGAAAGAGAAAACAGTGTAGAGTTCTGTCTGGGATGGAAGCAAGGGAAATTCCTACAGTTTTGCTTTGACCTGCAGGGCCGGGACAGTGTTAGCTGAGAATAGGAAGGTCGAGGTCAGGAGCTCTGCTAGCTTCTAGGCATCAAAGTCCTTTTGTCCTCACTCTGCTTCTTCCTCAAACTCAGTGCTAGTGCTCTGGATTCTGAAGCTCAAACAATGGCCAAGATTGCCCTTCATGTTTCTACCCTGTAGTTTGATACCTCTTCCTAGTTTTTTTAATTTTATGTTTAATTATTATGGATACATAATTGTCCACATTAAGTATCATTCTGAACTGGGACAAACTGAAAACCTTTCCGCTAAGATCTGGAATAAGACAAGGATGCCCACTTTCACCTTTGTTCTTTTACCTAACTTTGTCTCTGGCATTCACTTCACTGTCTTCCCCTTTACCCTTTATTGGTGGAAATCAAACAGCCCATTCCAGAGGGCAAAGGGCAAATGACTTTTATTGCCTGTTAACTACCAACGCCTTGAGGTTCATCATCAGTACGACTGGAACTCTACTTCATCCAGTTTGTAGGAGGCAGACCAAGGAACAAAACCAAAACCTTATGATTACATGATATTTATTCATGTGATTCGTTTATTCAAATTTATTATTAGCATATGATATGCTTCGGAAAATTAAATCTCTTTTGGTATTGTACTGGTGTTATTTCTATTCCTAAGAAATAAATACATAACTGTCTTATATGTCACTTTGTAAATACATTCTATACATGAAAATGTTAAACTAGTAATATGTTTTATAAGAATTTTGGCCGGGCACAGTGGCTCACACCTGTCGTCCCAGCATTTTGGGAGGACGAGGCAGGTGGATCACGAGGTCAGGAGATTGAGACCATCCTGGCTAACACGGTGAAACCCTGTCTCTACTACAAATACAAAAAAATTAGCCAGGCGAGGTGGCAGGCACCTGTAGTCCCAGCTACTTGGGAGGCTGAGGCAGGAGAATGGCGGGAACCCGGGAAGCAGAGCTTGCAGTGAGCCGAGATCGTGCCTCTGCACTCCAGCCTGGGAGATAGAGCGAGACTCTGTCTCAAAATAAATAAATAAATAAACAAACAAAATAAATAAATAAATAAATAAAATTCTATATTTAGCAAATAAAAAAACATTAAAATCTATACTACCTATATATAGCAAACAACATACTGTCCTAACATAGAGTGCTAACCTCTAACATTATCCTTCTTAATGTTTAGGGAAAAAAAATCTTGAATACGAGCTGTAAAATGCTAAATAGAATGCTTCAACTGTGATAAAATATTTAAAATCATTCATTTCAGTTGATTTGAAATGTCATGGAAAAGTTTGCCGTAACTACTTAATCTGAGCCTGAGGAATAGTAAAGTCAATCATCCTTATTAAAACAGTTTATTATTAATCTCTCTGTGTGTGAATGCATACATGTGTATGAATAACCCAAGAAAAATTGATAAAATAATTTTGACAAAATATGTAACCCCTATGCCTCTTCCCTATACAATATAACAGAATAAAGGTGGTTATACTAAATCCAGTTTATTCTTTTGATCAAAGAATAAAACTGGTTTTGTTGTTGCTGTTGTTGTTTTTGAGACAGAGTTTCACTCTTGTTGCCCAGGCTGGAGTGCAATGCACAATCTCGGCTCACTGCAACCTCCGCCTCCTGGGTTCAAGAGGTTCTCCTGCCTCAGCTTACTGAGTAGCTGGGATTACAGGCATGTGCTACTATACATGGTTAATTTTGTATTTTTACTAGAGACGGGGTTTCTCCATGTTGGTCAGGCTGGTCTCGAACTCCTGACCTCAGGTGATCCACCCGCCTCAGCCTCCGAAACTGCTGGGATTACAGGCGTGAGCCACCACGCCCGGCCTAAAATTGGCTTTTTAAATTAATATAAACATCTTGAAATTCTACAGTGATCTGTTGCTTGTCTGAATTTTAATTTTAAAAAATGAATAGCATAATTGAAATAAAGAATCAGCATTAATCTTTAAATCAAAAGGATTTACAACGAGATTATAATTAATTACATGCCACAACTGTCTCATTGAATAGGGTAGTGACCTCAGTTACTTTGTTTAATCACTGAAACAATTCAATTCCCAAATAAGAATTTGGATCAATTCCAATTATATCCAATTAAGATTATCAATTCACTAAGAACAGGGACAATAACCCTCAAAAATAAACTCTTTAAAACTTTGCTTTTTGATTAATGTGTCTGCACCACTTTTTATTAGTACTTAGGTCCTTGAGGAAAATGATCTTGGCAGGAGGGCCTTGCTAACCCCAGGATGTCTGTGGGTGAACATTTCCATAAATTGTTTTCTGTTTTTTGCTGAACGCATCAGTTGTCACCTATTAGCCCCATTTGCAGCAGACCAAAGTCAAAGAATGTTATTCTTCTTATCTTGAATACATCCTCGAAAGCCACAGATTAACAGATTTTTCTCTTAGGAGCTACAAAAAAAACTCTACAATTTTTATGCATTTCTAACTTATACAACTTTTATTTCTCAAGTTTCACAACAATATGATGAGTATGCTAGACCACAGCTACACTGCCAAAAGATTGTAATTCATTTCCTTCAATATGTACAGGACAGTTACATAGAGATGATTCAGAAACTGAAAATAAGAACAAATCATTTCTGGCTTCTTATAGATGAAAATGTATTTTACTAATGCAAACTTCTACTTACCATGGAGTGTCCTCTAAACTATGAGAAAATATTTTATTTTTTTCAAACATACCTTTTTGTTTTCCATATGAAATAACTGGTGCTTTCTTAGTATTCTAATTGGTGCAAAATGCTGAGCCAATTATGAAAGTTCCCAAGTAGCTCCTTTCAATGAACTTCAGAGGGAAACTAAAACAAGCCTTCTTTAAACAAGACTGGGGTTTAAAAAGCCAGGTAATTTTTTAAATTTTATACTTGGCGATACATGTTCTGTATCTTTGACACTGCACATGATTTTTGTAAAGCATAATTAATATCCTCAATTAGTTGGAAAGTGAGTATTTCTTGAGTTATCTGCGCACAGCGCTCTCACAATGCACTGACATTCAGATTCTGCCCAGCTTTCTGCCAAAATCTTCTCTTTAACTTTAGCTTCAGCCTTGCAATGGACCATCATACAGCTGAAGAACTATTGACACGCTGATGCTGTGCATAATTAATGACAAGTGTTGATAAGTTACCAACATATCTAATCAGCATAACAATGTAATATAAATAAGATGTGTCATTCAGATTTATTGCCAAGCTCTGGAAATTTACATTCAAATATAGATAAAAGCATTCTATATATAACCCAAACAGAAAAATCTTATGTGTTTTACATGTTGAAATTCTATCACTCAGCCGATGTACGATACATCATTACTGTCTGAATTAATTACAGAAACAATCAATGATAGTAAAAGCTGACAAACTGGTCAAAAATATTAAGAAATTTCCAAAGGTTAAATAGAAAATATATTGACAGTTAAATTAATATTAGGAGACAGTACAAGAACTAGATAACTTTAGGAAGACCACATTACTTTGGAGACAAGAGATGAGTATTAAAATGTAAATAATAATACAAGGTTTATTAACAGAGATTAGAATAAAGGTGTATCAGTCTAGGTTTGATTACAAAGAGAGAATCACCATAAGAATTATGAAAACAAGGAATGTAATATGGAATTGAGGCTTATATTATTGTGACAGAAGATGGGATGAGTAAAGGTCTCAAAAGATAAAGCCAGGAAATCAGGAAACAGTTAACTACTGACCTCAACGTGAAGTACTGGAGGATGATGCATCTACAGCTTGTAGGGAGGGTGGAATAACCACAGCTATGAGTGAGAGCTCATGAAGCGGTCTGCAAAGCTACCATGTCTGACCACCATGATTTCTTAAGAACATGGCTTCCATTTTCTAAATCCCATGTAAATTACTCTCAACAGGAAACTCTAACCAGAACCATACAGCCAAGGGGATTCTGAGAAGCATGGTTCTCAGCCTTAGGAGAAGGGCTGTTCTCCTAAGAAATGCTGTTGTCTGGTTTATAGACAACCCACCAGTATCATAAGTCTAATCAAGTAGAATTGTTTATTGCACTAGAAATTATGAAAGAAAAAATTGTCTTTGGGAGGACAAGACAGGCGGATCATGAGGTCAGGAGATCGAGACCATCCTGGCTAACATGGTGAAACCCTGTCTCTACTAAAAAAAATAAAAAAAAATAAAAAACTAGCCAGGCGAGGTGGCGGCGCCTGTAGTCCCAGCTACTCGGGAGGCTGAGGCAGGAGAATGGCGGGAACCTGGGAGGCGGAGCTTGCAGTGAGCTGAGATCCGGCCACTGCACTCCAGCCCAGGCGACAGAGCAAGACTCTGTCTCAAAAAAAAAAAAAGAAAAAATTGTTAAGAATTGTATTTAATTAGCAGTTACCTAATTCCATGGAAGCCTTAAAACTTTCATGAAAATTATTCTCCTGAGGAATTTTTATAGTTTATGATGATAAATTAAAATCAGAATGTCAATTTTGCAACATCAACATTTCTTGAAGAAGAAAAAATTAGAAATCATGTATAACGACTTTCATAATAAATCATCTTCAAGCTACACATAATTAAGAATATGAGTATAAACAAAAGAAGAAAGTAAAAGTGTTAAAAAAAATAGGTTTCCCAAATTACATTTTGTTCTCACTAATCAAACTTCAAAATAATAATTTCATAAAACTGCTTTAAGCAGATTTGCATCTATGGGCTCAAAAGTTAAATAAAAACTAATCTGGCCAGGCATGGTGGCTCATTCCTGTAATCCCAGCACTTTGGCCACGGTTGGTGGATCAGGAGTTAGAGACCAGCCTGGCCAACATGGTGAAACCCCATCTCTACTAAACACACAAAAACTAACCAGTGCGTGTGGTGGTGCATGCATGTAATCCCAGCTACTTGGAAGGCTGAACCACTAGAATTGCTTGAACCCAGGAGGCGGAGGTTACAGTGAGCCCAGATGGGCAACAGAGTGAGACTCTGTCTTAAGAAAAAAATACAATTTAAATGATTGCTGTAAAAAAATTGAGGACGATGGCTCTTTTATGATTTGCCTTAAGTTCATTTTATAAAATGTGTAACTAAAAGACATTTTCCTGAATTATATTCTGGTAGATATAAAAAGATTAATGACATTACTAAATATTCTAGATGAAAGAGAACATGCATTTAGTATCTTAAACATGTGGCCAGAGTGACAATGAGCCATCCAGTAGTGGGGAGGTTGGAGAAATTATTATTCTGGATCTACAAGGTCAAACTTCTCAAATTTTACTCCCCAAAAATTTGAATAACCATAAATTAAACAATGTTTAAATAAAACCTTAGATCTAGGCTAGTATTTCACAAGTTCATTATATTGTGGTGATATTTGGATTTGGCCTTGGCTTTGAGATAAAAGTAATATTGATCTTATTACTCCATAATTTGGCATTTGGTAAAAAATCACATTAGAGTACATCTCTAAAAATCACATCAACAGAGTTTGAGTAGGATGTTTTCATACTTTACGTAAGTATAAATGCCCTCCTCTCTTCTTAAAACCAAATAATTATTCAAGGCCACCACATTCATACACTTTCTCTGTGAAGTGGGCCAGCGCTTCCTACTTTCAAACTTTTTCCTTTTGTTGTAATAATTTATGTATGTTTCTCATCTTTCCTACTAATCTGAAGGTGAATCATAGCAAGAATATTTGGTTTTGTCTTTTTTCCACCACTAACAGGAGTCATGAACCAGTGACCTGCACGGCAAATTCAATCTGTAAATACATTTGATTTGGTTGATATGTGTTTGTGTGTCTGTGTGTGTATGTATGTTTCCCATGCAATTGTGTTTTAAGTATATTCACATAATTGTACAACTATCGCCACAATCTAATTTTAGAAAAATTTCATCACCTCCCCTCAAAAAAACCCATATCCATTAACATTCCTTACTCCTCTCCCATAGTCCTAGGCAACCACTAATCTGCTTTCTGTGTCTATAGAGGTGACTATTTAATATAATGGAATCCCACCATATGAATTAATCTGTTACCAGCTTTTGTCACTTAGCATAATGTCCAAGGTCCACCCATGTTGTATCATAGATTAGTACTTTATTCCTTTATATTGCAAAATAATATTTCACTTACTCATAGACCACATTTGACTTACCATTTCCTCAGTTAATGGACATTTGTTTGTATTTTTTGGCTATAATAAAAAATGCTGCTATGAACATCTTTGTACAAATTCTTGTGTGGACATGTGTTTTCATTTCTCTTAAGTATATACATAACAGTGGACCAGCTGGGTTACAAGGTAAGACTGTGTTTAACTTTTTGAGAAAGTGCTAGACTGTTTTACAAAGTGACCTTATCATTTTACATTCCCAGGGGCAGTGTATAATTGTTACAATTTCTCAGAATCCTGGCCAATATTTATTATCTGAGTTATTTATTTTAGGTACCCTGGTGGTAATGAATGGTATCCCATTGTGGTTTTGATTTTCATCTCCCTAATGATTAATAATAGGCCTTATTATTAAGATGCTTATTAAGCATCTTAAGCATCTTTTCCTGTGTTTATTGGGTGTTTATCTTCTTTGGGAAAATGTCTAATTTTTAATTGGATTGTTTGTCCAATTTTCAATGGGATCATTTGTCTTCTGTTTTGTTTTGGTATTTGGTTGTTGGTTTTTGGTTGTTTGGTTTTTCTTTTTTTGAGATGGAGTCTTCCTTTGTTGCTCAGGCTGAGGTGCAGTGGTGTGATCTCCACTCACTGCAACCTCTACCTCCAAGGTTCAAGCGATTCTTGTACCTCAGCCTCCTGAGTAACTGGGATTACAGGCATGCACCACCACACACGGCTAACTTTTGCATTTTTAGTAGAGACAGGTTTCACCATGTTGGCCAAGCTGGTCTCAAACTCCTGACCTTAATTAATCTGCCCCCCTTGACCTCCCAAAGTGCTGGGATTACAAGTGTGAGCCACCTCACCTGGCCAGATTCTTTGCCTTTTTACTATTGAGTTGCAGGGCCAGGAGTGGTGGCTTACACCTGTAACCCCAGCACTTCGGGAGGTCATGGCAAAAGGACTGCTTAAGGCCAAGAGTTGGAGACCAACCTGGGTAACAAAGTGAGACCAGGTCGCCACAAAAAAAATTTTTTGAATAGCCTGGCGAGTAGCATGCACCTGTAGTCCTAGCCACTCAGGAGGCCAAGGCAAGAGGCTCACTTGCTTGAGCCCAGAAGTTTGAGGTTGTAGTGAGCT
Organism: Colobus angolensis palliatus; assembly: GCF_000951035.1. NCBI lineage: Eukaryota > Metazoa > Chordata > Mammalia > Primates > Cercopithecidae > Colobus > Colobus angolensis. The sequence goes on along the minus strand of NW_012121043.1, from coordinate 5,643,284 downwards.
GGGATTGCACCACTGCACTCCAGCCTAGATGACAGAGCAAGACCCTGTCTCTATACAAAAAGAAATTGAGTTGTAAGCATGCATCATATATTCTGTATTCAGGTCTCTTATCAGCTCTATGATTTACAAGTATATCTTCCTATTTTGCAGTTTGTCCTTTCACGTTCTTGATGGTATTGTTTACAACACTTCTTTAAAAATTTTCGATGAAGTCCAATGTATCTGTTTTCTTTTGTCACTTAATGCTTCTGGTGTCATATGTAAGAATATGTATTGCCTAAAGATACAAGGCTTAATCTATGATCCATTTCAAGTAAATTTTTGTGTACAATGTGAGACAGGAAGTATTTTTGCATGTAAATACCCAGTTGTACCAGCACCATTTGTTGAAAGACTGGTATTTTCCACATTGAATCGTTTTGGTACCCTTGCCAAAAACCAATTGACCAAAATGTGTGGGTTTGTTTCTGCACTCTTAATTCTATGCCACTGGTTTACGTCTATCCTATGCCAGGACCACCACTGTCTTAAGTACTGCCGCTTTGTAGTCAGTTTTGAAATCAGAAGTGTGAGTTCTTAAGCTTTGCTATTCTTTTTCAAGATTTTTGGGCCATTTTGAGTCTCTTCTATTTCCATCGTAATTTTAGGATTCACTTGTCAATTTTGCAAAGAAGTCAGCTAGAATTTTGATAAAGGATTGTATTGAATTTATAAAACAATTTACAGAATATTACCATCTTAAGAACATTAAGACATCTAATACATTAATATTTGATATTTCCCATTATTTATTTAATTTCTTTTAATTATGTGTTTCAGTTCTCAAAGTCTTGTACTCCTTTTGTTAAATGTATGCCTATTTTATTCTTTTTGATGTTATTATAAATAGAACCATTTTCTTAATTTTAACTTCAGATTATCCATTACAAATGTATATAAATACAACTGATTTTTGTATGTTGATCTAGCATTCTGCAACTTTGCTGAACTCATCTATCAGTCCTAGTAGTTTTACTTTTAGTGGCTTTCTTGGGAATTTTTGTATAAAAGTTGATGTCATCTGCAACTAGGGATAATTTTACTTCTTTCTTTCTGATCTGGCTACCTTTTATCTCTTTCCTTGCCTAATTGCCCTGGCTGGAACCACCAGCACAATATTGACTAAAATGGCATAGTATTTTAAAATCAAGAAATTTCACACACACACAAAAATAGCCTGAGTATATTATTTTGAAAAAACAGGAGATCTGGAAAGTACTGGACTTAACATGAGCTGGGTAGTGGTTGCCCCATTTAGGTGGGACATGTGCTCTCTACCTGACCAATTCCCCACTATTCTCTATGGCATAATACTTGGCCAGCTTCACTAACCTGTTCACTAATTATGTAAACATTTGAGTTTACTAATTTTTCATTATAGAGATTAATAATAGTACCATATTCATATTAAACATTTTGCATGTATTTATTAATTGATGCATAGGATGACTGTCACAAATGAATGAACAACTGGACAAATGAATTTTTACATTGGATCTTAAGAAGTCCTATTTCTCCTAGCCTCCATCTCCTAAGCAACAGGATCCCACCGTAATTCCATATTTCACATTCTACCATCTATCTCTTATCAGATTCATAGATTAATGTCAGTCTGTTATGACAATTTTCATTAATATCTTCTTTTTTTGTATTTATTAGCAAACTTATTGAAACAATATCTCTGTTTTAATATATTTCCTTTTATATTCAAATTGAAACAGCAGAATGAAGTGGTTTGTGGCTGAAACAACCTTCCTGGGAAAGAACACTAGAGTGCTCATCTATCAAAAAACAAACTCCAATGTCGGAGCCCCATCTCCCCCTAGACAAAGTAAAGAACAGATTAAAGGGGGAGAGGAAGGGTACAATCAGAACAGAGGTGGTGGAGGCTGGCAGATTTCTAGTAAAGTACAATGTTCAAAGTTGCTGCAATTACAGAATAGAATAGCACTTAATTTTAAAGCAATCACAAGCAGGAGTTTTCCCGCAAGCCCTCACCCTGATTTGCATTCATAAAAATACATTTTTCTCTCTCCTGAGTAAGTGATGTATCAGGACTGGGTATCAATCTACTTTACCGCAGCAAAGAGGACTCTTTTTATATATTCAGGTTTCTGGGACCAGAATCAAGATTCTAGAGAAAGGGGGAAAATCTCTACGGTTTTAAGGGCTGTTTGTTTATATGCTAACTCATTACCTGCTGAAATTCATTTTAAACACCTTCATGTAGCTATGGGTTAGGTAAAATTTGCACAGAAATGTTACAAGCGGCCCACAACCCCAGCCCGAGGAAATGGTGAGTCAAGACTCAAGCACTCTCAACACACACACAAAAAAACATTTGTTCTTGGGGGGAATGAGTGAGGTCACCTGGCTAAGAGGGTGAAATGGTGAGAAGCACAAGCAGAACTCGCTGCACGAAAAGGGCTGAGGCAAGGCAGGCCAAGGTACACACTGTGAAAACTTTACCTGCTAGTACAGTCAGCATGTTGCCCTAAATAAGAAAAGAAAATCGCCAAAGTGTGAAACTTAATTTATGAGCAGAAAAAGACCGAGGCTTGGGCAATTAAAACAATCCAGCCTCCCTTTCTTTGTTAATTTGTTTAATGTATTTTTAAGGTAATTTTCTTTTCTTTTGAAGAAAGAAATATTTTTTGCCACGTAACCTAAGCAACTGGAATTGCCATTGCCCAGTTTATCTCTATTGTTTTGCTAAGAGGTGAAAAAACAAAAGTAGAAACGGACTCCTAATAGGAAGTCCATTAGCGGGTGGGGAGGAGCTGGGGAATACCCCAACCACAAAGACAGCCTGAGTGAATCTAGGGGACCAGGCTCTTGACTCTCTCAGGGCAAATCCTGCTCTACCTCTTCTCCCTCTATGGTCACTGCCTCCTGTAGACTGAGAAGGGGGTATGATGTAAGTAAAGCATCTCAAAGAAACCCAGTGGAGTAGGTCTCAGCGCTGGCTTTCCCAGGCTTTCCGACTTTTGGCCTGAGTGGTGGTTTCCAGGCCGAGTCCCAGATCTCGCCTGTAGCCACATTCCTCTGGGAGATGGGAAGATACCATTCCTTTCCTTAACATCTGGTCCTCCACAGCTATGGCTGGTGAGAGAGGAACAAGCTGGAAGAAATGGGGTGAAAACTGGGACTGCACAATAAGGAAGGCAGAAAGCGGGGACATACTGGCCAGCCCTCCCAACCCAACTGAAAAGAGCAGGGAATCCTGTCAGGACTGCCTAGTGTCTAAGGACAACTTTTTGTGGCACAAGCCTTAACTCTCTTCTGCTGGCTGGGACTCACAACCTTATGCACTAGTCCCTGCCCTGGATTCCAATATTATTTTAAGGATATAGGTGGTTATTTAATACTCATAGCAACTATCACTTGTGGTTGCTCAGAACCTATGCCCCCCCCCAAAAAAAAATCTTTTCTTTGTCTTATTAGTTTGGATTAAACAGAAATGGTACCATCAGACTGTGCCCCAAAGAGGTGCACACAGCCTCCTAATCAGGATTGGGGATCTCATCCTCACTCACTAAGTCCACTTTCAGTCATGGGGCCCCCTCCCTGTCTTGTTCCCCAATAGAGAAGCCTTATATCATCAAAGGAAATAATCTGAGGTTTTTAGTTGATGTTATTCTAAGTCTAAATACAAGAGAAATATTCTGTATCTAAATCACTGAGCTATTTGGAGGGGAAATCGTTTTATGTTCCCTGGCATTGATGAAGATTTTTCCTCAATGTTCCTGCAATTACTGGGTCAGGCTGTGCTGTTTTCCTTCTACCAGTTTTCAACAAACAGGCAAAAACCGTTCTGTGGTTTGAATGGCAAAGCCACTAAGATCTCCTCATAAACACTTCAGGGGAAGAAAGGAGGAGATCCTCCATCCCTCCATCAACAGAAAGAAGGAAGAGTTCTCTAGTGCACCAAGAAGGTTCGCATGGTCCCCCTGGAGCTCTGAGGTAGGTTCAGAGCACTGCTGGTTCCCAGTTTGGCAGATGGTGTGTCTGGAAGGGGAAGAGGAGAGGACAACCTAAGATCTAAGGGATGCCCCTTCTAAAAAAGTACAAAAACTTAGCCGGGCGTGGTGGTGGCGCCTGTACTCCCAGCTGCTCGGGAGGCTGAGGCAGGAGAATGGCGGGAACCTGAGAGGTGGAGCTTGCAGTGAGCTGAGATCCGGCCACTGCACTCCAGCCTGGGCGACAGAGCAAGACTCCGTCTAAAAGAAAGAAAGAAAGAAAGAAAGAAAGAAAGAAAGAAAGAAAGAAAGAAAGAAAGAAAGAAAGAAAGAAAGAAAGAAAGAAAGAAAAAGAATGTGTGTGGTGTTTTCTCAATTAAGGAAACTATGATTTTGCTATTACTGTAAAAGAAAATGGGAGTAGGGAAGACATACAAGAATAAGAAATCCTGGAAAAAAATATCTCACTTGATCATCACCAAGGAATATATAAGTTAAAGGGAAGAATGACAACTGTATTGCCGTGATTGTCAAAACCAGTAACTCACAGCCCATCAGTCAACTACAAGATTCAGTAGTCTTCGGGGGCTTCTAGGTGGTCCACTTGCCAGTCCATGGAACTATTATCATGTATGATATTACAGTCTGGCATGGATGTCCTTATTATATACCTCCATGAAATGTTATCAAAATACCTCCTAGTTCATCATATTTCCTCGTTCTTTCTTTATTTGGTGGTGGCAAGTGAGAGGGATTTATTACCATGCAACTATCCCTAGGCCCAAAACGTTTGAGACCCACAGCAACCAAACATATAGTCCTCCCCAAAAATCCCAACCTGCTGGAACAGGAAGCAAGACGTGTCACAATAATTAAAAAGATAGCAATGGGAATGTTATAAAGCATAGGCACCAAATAGAATGCATAGTTATACTGTAAAGGTAAAACGGAGCAAATTTTGATTTATTGAGCTGTAATTCCATTGAGGGTTTCTGGTGACTCCAGCTTCGCACTTGTGGTTATAGTATTCCCAGAACCCCTCAATGGAGTGATTTCCTGAAATGCACAGCTGCCTCTTATTTATTTTATTAACTTTACATAAAAACCATGGGAGCACAGCTTTTACGGTATTTGACTATGATTGGCCTTGTCTTTTCAAGTTTGGGATGGAAGGGGAAGAAAACATAAAATGCAATGAGAACATCATTTAAAAACTAAAACTTTCAAAGGAGGGATAAGTAGAAAGACTTTTTGCTTGGGGTTATGATTTAGCAATGAAATTTCCTTAGACTAATATATGATAATTGATTATATTTCAAAACAGATCAAAATCCAGATTTTATACCGTGAAGGACAGTTGTGCACCATGCAAACACCTGATCTAAAAGACTGGGAAATTGCTGAATTTCGTGGTCATAGCCTTTCCATTAATAAGGAGTAAGGTAATTTAATTTGTTATAGAATATATTATGATCCATTCTTAATTTTGTTCAAGTGTCCAGATTACATCTAAAAAGATTCTTTGAAGTTGTCATCATTATTCAAAACATCATGGCAAAGACTATTGTCTTTAAAGCATGAATAGGCTATTAGAGTCTTATTTCACATTCTAGTGCTATAATAGGGCTAGAATGGAAAAAGCAGTCCACTGAGAAGAAAAAATTAAGTTGAAAGTATATACCTGTTTTCTGAACTAGTGATACTTTTTTATGGTTTTGGCATAGATATGAATCTTTTAATTGATATTAGAGGCTGAGAAGGATGGGTGGGTGGAAGAGGGGGACAGAGAGAGGTAAGTTAACTGCTAAGAACACACAGTTAGATAAAAGGTGTAAGTCCTATTGTTCACCAGCAGAGCAGAGGGACTTCAGTCAACAATGTATTGTATATTTCAAAGTAGCTAGAAGAGAGGATTTGAACTGTACGCAGCACATACAAATGATAAATACTCAAAGTGGTGGATACTTCAAATATTCTGACTTCATCATTACACATTGTATGCATGTAACAAAATATCACATGTACCCCATAAATATGTACAGTATTATGTATCAATAAAAAATGAATTCCTAAAAAACTCTCTTGCATGAGTGTTTTAACCATTCAGTAAGATCACAAAATAGTAAGCGCAAATAAACCGTGATATAATGTTAATGCCAAAGCATTCTCTTACTCAACTGAACAAGGGTATGATCAGAAATTCCTCAGGAAGTCCAACATATGGAGTTTATAGCTCTTCAATTATGTCAACATTTATTAGTTAAATAGAAATCACAAATCTTCTTTAAGGAAGTGAGCCCACATGCCTGCAATTAATATTTCTCAGCCCTGCAGAAGATATCATAACTTAATTCCCAATGTCTTTACTTTCAGGGGCTAAAAACTCACCAATTATGTCATTAGAAACAGCAATGGCTAACCAGAGGTTTGTTGTAATGTATTTTCGTTAGCTGCAGCTAATTGGAGCCAAATGAGGAGAACAATGTTGTAAGGGCACTCAGAGAAATCCTAGGTCTTTAGGAACTGAAATGAATGAGGGCAATCAGCAGTGTATGCAGAATACGCTGCATTCAATTACTATAAATAGGATGGCAGTCAGCTGCGAAGTGCCACAGATCACGATGAGTTTTGGGGAACAGCAGATGTCTTATAACATTGTATAAATACAAACAACACGCCAGACTGAACCAGGTCAAATAATGGGGAAGCAGGGAACAAGGACCTCAAATAGGGGCCTTTGTAAATTGTTCCGGTGCAGTTTTACTGAGCATGGTCTGATCTAGAGAGTCCATTTGTGTGTGTGCTGAGTATTAGGAGATGGGATGCCCGGAACTTTCCTTTTCGATGACTAAAAATGTAGCTGAACAAGATAAAGGTACTACTGTACTTCAACCATGGCAGCAATTATTTTCACCCATACGCCCGTATAATAAGCATAAGAATCGTTTTCACCTTGCACGTGATTTTTTACAATAAATTTCTATCTAAAATATAACAACTGCTGGCCAGGCATAGTGGCTCATGCCTGTAATCCCAGCACTTTGGGAGGCCAAGGTGGGCAGATCACTTGAGTCTAGAAGCTCAAGACTAGCCTGGTCAACATGGTGAAACCCCATCTCTACTAAAAATACAAAAATTAGCCGGGTGTGGTGGCAAGTGCCTGTAATCCCAGCCTACACAGGAGGATGAGGCACTAGAATTGCCTGAACCAGGAAGGTGGAGGTTGCAGTGAGCTAAGTTCATGCCACTGCACTCCAGCCTGGGCAACAGAGAGAGACTCTGTCTCAAAAATAAATAAATAAATAAAAATAAATAAAATATAACAACTGCTGAGAAGAATGTCTTGGTATATTGGTATTCCGTTCTTAAGGGGTAAAGTCTGCAGCTTGACTTTTGTTAGCGTGGTATCTTCAGGATGACACTCTTTGAATAATGGACATTTTTTGATGAGTTCTTCGTTCAAAATGAAATAACATAAAACTCATGATCTGAAGCTATTTTGAGTACAGCATGTCTAAGTTTCTTACGCTTATATTAGAATAATAACTTTTTCTTTGACTTTAAATATTCGGATTTAAAGATGCCAGCCCTACTGTCCTTAAGCCTGTATGTGTGAGGCATGCTTGTTTTCCAACAGCCACTGAAATAAAACAATGGAATTTCAAACAAGTTTCTACTGTAGCCGTAAATGTCATCGTATAGTGAGAATCCTGGATTCACTACCAACTCTGTGACTTCTTATGCTGCGTGATTGAGTGTCCAGCCTCTCTGGGTTTCAGTTTACTCCCCTTAAGATGAGGACTGGTTTGGATAACCTCTAAGGTTTTTCCAGCTCTCAGGGTCTGTGTAAACTGAGAACCAGTCAAGCCATATGAAACCACCAATAATTCAGGCAGAATGGCTTTTTTTATTGTAAATCTATATAGCTAAGAATGTTTCTGAGGCTTCTGAAATTCTAATCACGAGTCATTATAGGTAGTGATGTAGGAGTCATAGAGCAAGCCAAATTACATACAATTATTGCTAAAATAAAAAAAAATACAAAATACAGGCAAGAGAAAGAGGAAAATATAAACCATCCATAATCTTAGCTTCCAAATATCAATATTCTTAAGATTTTGGTAAGTAAAAGAAAGAGAAGGTAGAAGAGTGCTTGAGAAGATGGTGGAGAGAAGAGACAGACAGAGTGGGTGATGAAGCTAATAAACAATATAGCCAGCAGAGAGATGGCTATAGATACTGTACATATAGATGTAAATGATGTAAGATGGTATAGATACAGCATACTATTTTCATTTTTTAACTTTATTTAGTTCTTAAAAATAAATACTTCCTAAGGTTAATATTTTTAGAAGCATCATGATTAAGGACAGCTATCCATAAAAGTTCTATATATGCTATAGATATATGTATTCTATATATGTGTCTATCTAGATACATATTTATTGATTTTTAAAATTTTATAGTAAATATCCTGAAGCTAAATGTTTATATGCATCCATAATTTTAGGTGAAATTCCTATACACAAAAAATCATATGGGAATGCTATGCAACAATTTATGACTTCTGCCCACAATTGACAAGTCAAGAATGAATTAATACTTTATTAAAGACCTGAACCACAATTAGGACAAAGTTATGTTGTCCCTAATACAAAGGGAAGGCAGAAGTGAGGAAGCCTCTTGTGCTATCTTGACCTTAATGGTTTTACAATTAGAGTTCTATCTCCTGAAGAGAGATCCAGGTTGGCCCTGCTGAGATGTGAGAAATCAGGATTATTTGTGAAGTGTCCTGAAACAAGGTGACAGAAGCTGTCCTCATTTAATTCATCACCATTCAGTTCTGGATGGAAGGGAGGCAGGAGAAGTAGTACATCAGAAGCCAATCTTCAATATTGCTTTCAGGAGTTCTTCATTTCCTTCCCAAGAAGAAAGCAAAAGAGATAACAGAAGCAAGAACTCTGCAAGAGCGTAGACAGGCCTTTCAATAAATTCACAAAAGAAAGCTACACTCTCGATTTTTAATTTTCAGCCTCTTTGCCCCAATTGTAAAATAAATAACTTATCCAAGTCACCTCTTGAGTTCGATGTTTCATCTTTGAAGGCTTCTATGACTTTCAAAGAAGTACATTCACTGACTTTATTTTTCTGATTATTAAAAGTGAAATATCAAGCTTGTCCGATCAGAAGGTCATCAGTTATGACGATTTTGCACTACAGTTTTGGGCACACGAATGTTGGCGACACTCCCCTGGGGTGGCTTCTTGAAGAGTCTCAGTTTCTGGGATTCACAACCCCATCTTGACAGCTTCTTCCGCTCACAGTCCACTAAATACTCAGGATCTTACCCTTCATTTTCTTAGTCTAGCAGGTGTCCTTAAGCATTGCAAGGGAGGAACACTGCAAGTGGAAAAAAAAAAGCAGTCCTATTTTTTTTTTCCCCTTTTCTCCTGCTCCTCTAACTATCTAAGTCCTGAATTTTATTTCTTTCGAGGCAAACACCAGTTAACTTTCTACATTAAAGGAGTCTGAACCTCCCTTTCCTGTGTTTCCTGTGAGTAAGGCAATGATGAACTTTAAGAGCAGCCAAACTGCCTAGGTAGCTCCATAGAAAGCATGCATGTCATTATTCTCTAGAATATGTATGCAAGATGGAAGTATATTTATGCAGGCCACCAGGTCTGTCTGGGAAGGGATTCAGGGACATCTGTTCCCTTAATGCCCAGAATAAAAGCAGTGGTTTTTTTGTTTGTTTGTTTTCGTTTTTGTTTTTGTTTGAGATGGAGTCTCACTCTGTCGCTCCTCAGGCAGGAGCGCAGTGGTGCGATCTCGGCTCGCTGTAAGCTTCGTCTCCTGGGTTCAAGCGATCCTCCTGCCTCAACCTCCTGAGTAGCTGGGATTACAGGCACGTGCCACCATGCCTGGCTAATTTTTGTATTTTTAGCAGAGACGGGGTTTCACTTTAAAGGAGTGTGGAGTGAGCTGCTCTGCGGAGAAGAGGAAGGAAGGAAGGAAGGAAGGAAGGAAGGAAGGAAGGAAGGAAGGAAGGAAGGAAGGAA
>NW_012121043.1:5599430-5632122 GCF_000951035.1 Colobus angolensis palliatus | reverse complement strand
AAAAAAAAAAAAAAAAAAAAAAGGAAAGGAAAACTAAAGAAAGAGTAAAAGAAATGCCGATGTAACTTTGTGATATGAGGAACTTGAATATTTGTGACAGTGAAAGGAAACTAGGGTTCTTCTGGAATTTGTTACGCAAGATGGGTAATATAACCTAATGACTCCAAAGGGTAACAACTGATGTTCTCACCAGGCTTGCCAAGAGACTATGTGACTGCTTTAAAGAAAATAATACTAGGCCAGGCGTGGTGGCTAACGCCTGTAATCCCAGCATTTAGGGAGGCCGAGGTGGGCGGATCACGAGGTCAGGAGTTCAAGACCAGCCTGGCCAAGATGATGAAACCCTGTCTCTACTAAAAATATAAAAATTAGCTGGGCGTGGTGACAGGCACCTGTAGTCCCAGCTACTCCGGAGGCTGAGGCAGGAGAATCACTTGAACCTGGGAGGTAGAGGTTGCAGTGAGGTGAGATTGCACTACTGCACTCCAGGCTGGGTGACAGAGCAAGACTCCATCTTAAAAAAAAAGAAAGTAAGACTCATGATGACTTTAAACAAGGGAATATTTTACATCTTTGTTGGAGTGCTTTGTGCTGCAAGTAAGTGAAATCACAACCCAAAGTAGCCTAAATATAAGGGTATTTACTTCTCCCCACCCTCACCCCTCACATCTCATTTGAGGACCACAGCTGGGTTGGTTGAATCAAGGGCATGATGATGTCATCAAAAATCCAGGTTCTGACTGAGTGCAGTGGCTCACATCCATAATCCCAGCACTTTCAGAGGCCAAAGTGGGCGGATCACTTGAGCCCAGCCATTTGAGACCAGCCTAGGAAACATAGCAAGACCCTCATATCTACTTAAAATTGAGGAAAAAAAAAACCCAGGTTCTTTCCTTGACTTTTCCCATTGGCTAAAAATGAATGCTACAGTTCCAGGGGTTATATGCATGGTATTAACATTCAGAGTCAGAAAAGGGAAGACTCATTCATTCACTGCTTTTTATGACTAATGAGCTATTTCCCAGGAACCCCCTGTAGCAATCCAAATCTAATCAGGAGATAGAAATCACACAGTAGGTTAAATATAGAAAGTTTAAAATAAATATTATTAGCTATAATAAAAGTGACTTTAAGATATGGACAATCTGGGCCAGGCGCGGTGGCTCAAGCCTGTAATCCCAGCACTTTGGGAGGCCGAGACAGGCGGATCACGAGGTCAGGAGATCGAGACCATCCTGGCTAACACGGTGAAACCCCGTCTCTACTAAAAAAAAAAAATACAAAAATCTAGCCGGGCGAGGTGGCGGCGCCTGTAGTCCCAGCTACTCAGGAGGCTGAGGCAGGAGAATGGCGGGAACCCAGGAGGCGGAGCTTGCAGTGAGCTGAGATCGGGCCACTGCACTCCAGCCTGGGTGATAGAGCGAGACTCCGTCTCAAAAAAAAAAAAAAAAAAAAAAGATATGGACAATCTGAGGAATCCAGGCCTTATTGGAAAAGGTGTGGTTCAGCCACTGGATAGCAAGAAAGTGAGCTAGGTTAACCAGACCCGCACTGGTCTGGAGTTGCTGGGCAAACAGGGAGCCCCAACCCCACCCCCGCCCACCCAGTGGAGGGCAAAGACCTTCAGAGCTTGTGGGCTGGCGGGAATGGACTTGCATAGGGAGCTACCCCTTGGGTCCCAGGCAGCTGCATGCAGGCCAGCCAGCTCATCTCCAGACCAAGACTACAAGGTCACAAAGAAATCTTTTCTGGACCTGTGGCTCAGGCAGGTTCCACCCCAAGAACCCACAACCACACAGTCTCTCCTCAGCTCAGGCTGCAATTGCATGAAGCCTCTGTCTCCTACGATGTTTCTCCAGCGCCCTCTACTGAGAAAGTTTAACGTCACACTTACTTTAAAAAGAAAATCTTCAAGGAATTCTGTTATTAATCATAGAGCGCATATCGAAGGGTGTATGCAGAGCTGAGAGGCAATAAATTAAGAGCTGACACATCCCCAGATGACTTTTTCTCCTATCTCATTGGCCAGAACACATGACATGCACATGCTTAAAGCAATAACTGGATGAACTGAATCACCATTACTGGCTTGGACTACTCAAGACTACTTCATCCCCCAGGGCTGAAAAGGAGCTCTCTTTCAGAAGCACATGGCCCACAGTGCCATTCAGTGCTCTGTCCTTAGGAGGAAGCCTGAGAACGACACGGGTCCACAGCTGAGTGTGTGTGCCACCCTGCACCTTCTATTCGAATGGTTTGGGATACCACAGTCAGAAAATGAATGGCAGAAACCCAGAAGCCATTGCATCCTAAAAACAAGAAAATGATGCCTGAAATATCACTATAGCAAAAGTATCTGAAAACAGATAATACCTGAAAATAGAACCTTACAATACTTAAGTAACTGAGGTTAGTCAGAAGACTGGGTAACATTTACATGCTGTGAAAATTATCACGGTCTGGAAGCTAAAGGTTTCTTATAAGAAGCAAAAATATTAATCTGCTTCATTTGAAAAGAGAGTAGGAGAAAGTTTCAAGTACCTATCAATAAAAATGTCTAATTCTCACTTACAGAAGCCTTCAGAAACTATTTTGTCCCCTAAGTAGTATCATCATCCTGGTCCCTTGTTACAAACTGACTTTTTCTTTTATTATTTACTGGTCTTCCTCTTCTTTTGCACCTCTACTCTTACTCCCCCAGCACAGGCACCTATATTTCTGTCTTTTGTAGCCTCATCTTCCCCTTCTTTGCCCTACTTCCTCCATATGTTAAATTCACATGTGCCCACATACACATATACAATGATACTTCCTCCCCATTCAAAGGGAGTTACACCAAACATATGCTTGATGGTGACGGTGTTGCTGATCACACCTGCTTCATCCGAAATGTAATCTAACAAATGTATTAGTCCATTCTCACGCTGATAATAAAGACATACCAGAGACTCGGTAATTTCTGAAGAAAAGAGGTTTAATTGACTCACAGTTCAGCATGGCTGGGGAAGTCTCAGGAAACTTACAATCATGGCGGAAGGGGAAGAAATCACATCCTTCTTCACATGGTGACAGCAAGGAGAAGCGCAGAACAATAGGAGAAAAAGCCCCTTATAAAACCATCAGATCTCGTGAGAACTCACTCATTATCACAAGAACAGTGTGAGGGTAACCACCCCCATGATTCAATTACCTCCTACTGCATCCCTCCCATGACATATGAGGATTATGGGAACTACAATTCAAGATGAGACTGGGGTGGGGACACCACCAAATCGTATCAATAAATGTGTAGAAAAAGAGACATTTTCTTCTTTATACAATTCAATTTTTAAGATATTTTTATTTCACATACTATCCTTTCACTACGATAAAGTCAATTTGACATAAAAAATTGCAAGTTGCTTTTCCTGCTATGGAATTATCTCCTGCCACTTCTATCAGTAGTCACCTCTAACACATAATGCTTCTCCTGATGGGAATAATCCATTTAGAGAAAGTTACAAGAATTCACCACTGAGAGTCATATTTCTGGGTAACACATAACAAAGCTTTGGTAGCAGTCCAGTGTCATTTCCTTGAAAGTTGATGTGGGATAATGTTGCTGAGGAGTATTTGAAAGCTGCCAAGAACTTCCTGAAGAACAGTATAGTGCCTATATTTCAGTGATTATGCCACTTTGGGAGAAGGGGGAGGTTGTATTTATCATAAATTTGGCTGTGAAAATTGAGTTGTGTGGATGTAAGACTGCGGAGCTTAACAATTAGGTTGTATTTGGATGTGCAACCTAACATTCAGACCTTATATAGCATAGCCAAAATGTATAGGAAGCTCTAAGTAAAATGAGATGAAAAGATTTTATGTTGGAGGAGATTTTATGTTGGAGACTAAAAGATTTTATGTTGAAGCATATCTTAAATACATTCTGGAACTGACTTAGACTCAGTAGATCAATCATTTCAGCACAGGAGGGAGTAAGGATAAGACCTGGGCTGAGATACAAAAGAGGAAACTCCTTTGACTTCATCCTTCTGAGCAACCATCTCGTTTTCCTTAACCTATCACTGTTATACTTAGCCTGGGAAGTGCCCCCAGTTCCCAAGTTTCCTTCACTTTCCTTTAATCTTGCTAGTCAAGGACTTTGATCAACTATACTTTTTCTCACCCAGACGCTGAGAAAAAAGGACTCAAACAATGTGCACGACGTGTTGGGGAAGGAGGGAGTGCCAGGACTGTCGTCTAGCAAGACCAGAAGCTCTGGAGCCCGAGTACCTGGATTCAAGTCCCTGCTTGATCAGGCATTAGCCGTACAACCTTGACAATATTATTTAACTTCTTAGTGCTTCTGTATTCTTCTGTAAAATACAGACTAAAATAATACCTTCCTGGCATGGTTGTTCTTAGGTTAAATTATTTGATACACATCAAGCCTTTAGAATAATTCTTGGAACCATGTAAGTATATATCAAGTCAATATCGAATGTTTTCCAAAATTTGGGGATATAAAAGTTGCTTTAAAAATACAGCAACTTTCAATAATCTGAATGTAAATAATTTAAGAATATAAAAATTTTCACTAATTTTGACTAGTAGGGCAAATGACCAATTAAATGATTGGAATGCTGGATTACACATTCATCTTAAGAAAATTTCATTTTATACATATGTCCAATTTAAGCATGTGATTCATTTAATAAATCAAATAAGTTGAATTTTTGTGAATCATACTGTTAAATTAAATAAATATTTGTTGAACAGCTACTATACATAAAGTTACTCCAGTTATTTATTATTGTGGGAAAAAACTTCCTCAACATTTAGTGACATAAAACAACAACTATTTTATTATGTTCATTATACTGCAGATCAGGAATTTGAGCAGAGCATGATGGTAATGATTTTTCTCTGCTCCATAATAACGGATGCTTCACCAGGGTTGAGATGGTTGGTATAGCTCAACTGGGGCCACATGTCTGCAGCCTCATTTGGCTGGGTGAGCTGAGTTTCTCAGTGTCTCACCTCACATCTGCTAAGGCTGCAATCACAACGACTTCTCCATCCAAGACCTGCTGCCTGCACTAGGATGGCTGGAACAGATGGAGCTTTCCAGGTACCACTCTCTGTGTAGCCTCTTCATGTGTCTAGCCCGGGCTTCCTCAGAACATAATCTCAGTTTTCAGACTTTTTACACGGTGGTTCACGGCTCCAAGAGCAAAACCTACAAGAAGCCCAGGTGGATGCTGCAAAGTTTTTCATGACTTATCCTCTGAAGCCAGGAAATATCATTTTGCCACATTCTATTGGTCAGCAAGTCACTGAGGCCAGCCCAAAATCTAGGGGAGGATAACTAAAAGAATTCTTCTCAAAGGGAGAAAGAGCAAATAATTTGGTCCTTTAACGTACTTCTAAAATCATTGACCATATATTCCTTCCGAATTGCCCTTGAGAGCCAACTTTCTCAAAAGAACTGTTTACCCAGGCTGTCTCCACTCACTCCTTAATGGCCTTTAATCTGGCTTTAGCTCTTATTACTCCACTAAAACTATTCTTGCAAAGCCACTAATGACCTCCACATTAGCAAATGTAATGAAAAATGTTCAGTATCGTTTTTCTTAATTCCTTCAGAATTTTTGACACTGTTAAACACTTTTTAAAAATACTCTCAGACGGTGCTCGGTGGCTCACACCTGTAATCCCAGGACTTTGGGAGGCCCCCCTGAGGTCAGGAGTTTGAGACCAGCTTGGGCAATATGGTGAAACCCTGTCTCTACTAAAAATACAAAAATTAGCCGGGGGATGCAGTGAGCCAAGATAGCGCAACTGCACTCCCGCCTGGGCGATGGAGTGAGACATCTTCAAAATTAAAAAAAAATTAAAAAAATAAAAACTCCCTCTCTTAGGGCTTTTTGACACCATATTCCAGTTCCCTGGTCTCTCTGGTTGCTTCTTCTTGGTCTTCTTTACTTCCTTGCTTTCTTCTACCTGTGTGCCTCTTCCTCATCACCACCACCATCTATTATGATCACCTCCTGCACAGTGCCTGGTACATAGTTGATGCTCAATAAGTATTTAGTGATGTAATAAATTAATGATGAAAGCTCAACATTGCCTTAGAGAAAGGTGATATATTTCTATGTGATGTTTTATATTTTATAAATGTACATGCTAGATATATTTTAAAAGACAAACTAGTAGTAAATGAGAGAACTAAGGAAAAATTATTACTTTTACATTAAACTAAATATTTTCCTTGCCTTAATGCCTATTTAATATTTTTTAATGTGAAATCTCCACTATCTAACCCCAGTTAAATTAAGTTGAATATTTATACATTTTGAACCAATGACACTCTGATTAATGAGTTTTTTGTACTCATAGCTTATTCTAAACTAGAAATAAATTATACATGCTGATAAATCATTAAATTTGATTCATATAAGCATTTTTAAATGAGATAATTGAATAAAATTTCTCATGAGTAAGAATATGTTTATGGTATTATATTTGAACGGTGAAATTAAAAGAAAAAAGTTGTCATTTTAAGGATAAAAGGGAAAAACTAGGATAAGGATAAAAGGGAAAAGTTCCTCCTGATATAACTAATTTTGCCAATTTATAATATAATTTAGCTTTAATATTATACAGGAAAAGATTCACAATAAAAATAAGACTGAATTTGTAGTAACCAATATAATAACACTATTAAATTTTGAAAAATAAATTACTAATGCTTATATAATATTTCTTAAAAATAATAAATAAAATGTCATTAAAATTAGTTTGTTCTAAATTACAATCACATATGCACATATAATTTATAATTTCCAGACTTTCCCTTTTATTCTTTTACCAACAAATTTCTTATGAGAAAACAGAAATGAAACTCACTCAGTTTTTGCTTCAGTGTCTTAAAAATTTATAATCAATTGTTTATCCACTGCTAAGCAAGAACAAATAATGTTTGTGTTTAGGTTGAATCTAGAAATAGATTTACTTTCTTTAGTAATTCAATTTCATATTTTCTCTCAGAATGGAACATCCATTCAATTCCCAAAGAACATAATCGTAGAATCAAATCATTGTATGTCCATTTGAATGGGTCTTATATGGAATTTTGTTACATTATAATGGTTTGTATAATTAACTTAAATCTGCTCCAGCGTTTTTTTGTAAAAAAAAGAAATTCCTATGAGAGTTTTTAAATAACATTCATAAGAACATGATGTGCATGTTGGATGGGGTGGGAATCCAAGGAAGCAGGGAAATCTTAGAGAAGACCTGGTAATTTTATTAGGAAATGTTTTCTTAAGAAAGCAGTATTTTCCAATTTACTGTTCTCTTTTAAACCACGGAAAATCATGGCAATTCAAGATTTTATTCTTAAGTTTCCCCTTGACAATATCTAAGACTTGATATTTTGTTTCACAACAGTCTTTTGGCCAACATGTATGCAATTTATTGGCATCATGCAAATAGTTGTATAAAATATGGGTAAATTCATTGTCTTCAGATTTACCAAAACTCTCTCCATATTCATTTTTTAAACATCACCTTAGGTAAATTTTACTGTAAATCTTTGAAAGATGTTAATTCCTGCATTATTAACTCTCATTTAATCAGAGCATTCTGGTCTTGGAAATAGAGTTTATTTTGGTTTTGTGCTGCAATTTGTTTTTTATCTAAATCAACTTAAAATGAGATATGATGGCATCCACAATCCCAGTAAGAAGAACAATTCCATTTTCACTTTTTTAACTAGGTTATGTTGTGAACCATAACCACGCTGTCCAGTTGCTGATATCACACAGGCATGGTAGACAAAATTTCTAAAATCCCCTCACTAAAGATATCTCCTCCAACTCCCAGAGCTCGTGCATATAGTATTATTCCCGTGATTATGTTTACCTGAAGACAGGGAGAATATCTAGGTGGGCTTAATCTGATCGATCACGTGAGCCCTTAAAAGTGGAGAGTTTTCTCCAGCTCATGGCAAAAGATGAAGTCAGAGAGGGCTGAAGCATGAGAAGGACTTGATGACATTCCATGGCTGCTCTGAGAACAGAGGGAGCCCCTTAAGAAAACTACAGAAGGCCTTCGGGAGAGAGGAGCAGTGGCCACTGATGCCCAGTTGGGAAATGGTACCTCGCCCAGCGGGGAAATGGTACCTGTCTCTCAGGAGAGAGGAGCAGTGGCCACTGATGCCCAGGGGAAATGGTACCTCTCTCTGACAACTGCCAGGGACTAAATTCTGCCAGTAATAGAAAATATGAGGATATGCCCATTTTTTATGAAAACACAACCAGTTGATACCTTTCATTCAGCCTTGTGAACCCAGTCACACCATCCTGCATTTATCACTTATGGATCTATATAATAAAACATGGGTTTTGTTTTAAGCTGCTAAGTTTGTGGTAATTTTTTACACAGCAACAGAAAACTAATACAACCCTAGCAGCCATCAAATCACTGAACTTATGGTTGTGACTTAGGTCTCAACACAGTATATAAATGTATCACCTGTTGATATCCAAACCACTGACCCAGCGTGCACTATAAATTACATTAGTCTTTTAAACTTCCTTTTTGATAAAAATAAACACCTTACCATTATGTGAGAAAAAAAACTTTGAACAAAATTTCAACATTATTTTCACAACTAAACAATTTACTGAAAATATGTCTGAAGATTGAAGAAGCGTTGATTGAAACTACTTTCCTAAAAGGGGAATTCATTTCCACCCCAGACCCATATTTGGAATCACATTTTATAGTTTGATAAAACTACTTGTCAGCAGCAGCATACATTCTTATTTTAAAATGCACCCCTTCCTTCCAATGTACTATTCATGATTACCTGATTACCCACATCTGCCTGCCACACATCGGTTTTTAGCTCTCTCTCCTTACCCCTGGATTCCACTCTAACTTTCAAGGCATTGATCTTTTAAAATTTCATCAACCACAAATTAACTACTCTACTATCCCCTCCTCCCATTTCCAAGTGATTATCTGTACCTGAAGACATTACAATTTCACAGAACTTCTCTGCTTGCCTGGTATTTCTTTGAAAACTATTTTCAATGAATCCAGTGTGTTAATATAATTTATTAAATAAAAATGGATGTGAATGGCTCATTAGCAGTAGAATTAAAAGAAATTAACAACTGATTTCATTTGGAAGGTGAGTAAAGGGAAAATTTTAAAATAATGCTGAAGTTTCAAGATTAGGTGCCTTAAAGAAAGAAACCTATAACAACAACAACAAAATATACAGAAGAAGTCAAATCTGGAAGGATATGATGAGTTAGTTTTGTGTATATTGGAATGTTTATTCAAATACTAAAAAGAAGTATTTGTATCACAAGATTTCAAGTATAACTTTATTTTACAACTTTATACTGACTCCTCATTTCCTCTCTTGCATTTGGGATTCTTCAACCTTTGTTGTTAAATAAGTCTATGTTTTTCTTTACACCTTGCAACTTACTTTCATTTGTATATAATACAACTTTTTCTAAAGTATTAATTAGCCCATACTGTCACTTAAAAAATCATCTATTATGTTTCTCTTTGTAATTCAGGGAGTAAAATTCTCTTTAGGGAATATTCTTACTAAACTTTATAGTTTGCTATTATGACCAAGCAAGAAAATTTCACTTCCAAGTGTAACCACAAACCCAGCTACTTTCCTCTGTAAACTATTGTTTCAACATATTTCAGCCTGAAATTTTCCAGCTGTGCTCAAGGGCTTCTCACAATCACATGGAAACTATTTCTTGGGACTTATTTTTAATTATAGCCTTTATTCTCCTTTGGTTCTTTAGATATTTCTGCTCTCAAGGTTACATGATGCTCCAGAGACATAACATTTGTGACACCATCACTGTATGATATTCCACAATAATGAATATCATAGGACAGATGGAAGCATTACCACAGGATTTGGACTTGTTTTTGTAGTTTATTCAAAAAGATGTCCACATTATCATTAATGTGTATGCTTTGAACTCATCAGATGTTATTCATCCAGTTAGATGCCTATAAATACCACACAACTTGGATCCCACAAAATGTCATGCTAAGCAAGATCCATACCCTTAATGACAGAAGTGGTAACATATATTACCCAACCTTCCAGCAGGAAAACATGGTAGAGAATATTGTGGGACTCATCTGTCTTGAGAAGCAACCTCCTAATGACTGATGTGTCTTACTGGCAAAAGCTTTCAAATAAATTCTTAAGTGAAGTCACATTCATTTCTCATAAAGGACCACAAAATGAACCAGAAAATCCAATAAGGTAGACATAAATGTTTTCAGTGCAGTCTGAAATAATCACAATGGATATATTCATAATTCTGCATCAATCTATTAGAATCTCAAAAGTTTTGGTTAATTAAAAAGTAAATCCTGAATTTGTGTATTTCAAGAAGGAGTTAAACCAATCTAGGATATAATCTATCCGATCAGAACTCAGGGCCCACTGTACTTCTTAGAGACTATTTTAGAATTGGCCAAAAAGATCAATGTGATTATTAAGTTTCAGTTCCCCTGATAAAGGGTCCTCCAGTGACTTTTGCTTTACTTGTGTAGAGTCTTTTTAGACAAAAGGCGTCCACACACTATAATCAATATAATTTCTTTTTTGTGAAATGTATATGAAGAAAAATGTGGAGTAAAAGTGGTGTTTATTATTGAATATCAATTAATTTAATGTTATCTAGGCAAGATCACTAATTATATATTACAATTCAGATAATGAATCTGAGATCGGAGATGCAAAATGACTTTCTAGTAAGGGCTGAGCAAGGCCTGGAACCAAGGTGGAATTTTTTGTTTTGTTTTCATTTTAATTCTAGCTTTCATACTTCTTTGATTATACTACATGGCCATCTCATATTTTTCATGCTGTCAATACAATAATTTGTTTGCAAGAAGACTATTGCCTATTTAGACAATGCAAATAACTATGCTATATACAGTGATTCTCAAGTTATTCTTCCAGCACTAGCTGCAGCTAGTGGGAAGCTTTCGTGGGAAACTGGGAAGTTTTAGAAATGCACATTTTTAAAGCCAGACAGATTGAATGAATCAAAGCCTCAAGGAGTGGGCCTTGGCAATCTGTATTTCAACACAGCCTCCAGCTGATTCTGATGCACACCTGAGCTCTAGAAAAGTAATCCTAAACATTTGATGTGCATCAGTATCAACTGTACAACTTTTTAAACTCAAATGCACTTCCCACACTTGCATCTACGTAATTCTCATTTGCACAAAAGGTTGAGTGGCATTATTGTAGAATACTCAAAAGATCAGTGAAGTTCAGTCATTTAACAAAAATACTTCATGTTTGATCAATCTAATGATGCATTATAGCATTGTTTCTCTATTGGGGGATGTGTTTACCACTCAGGGGATATCTGGCAATGTCTGAAAACATTTGCATTATTCACAACTAGAGGAGGAGTGTTACTACTGGCATATAGCAGGAAAAAGACTAGGGATATGGTTAAACATCCTCCAACGTCCAGAAAAATCCCCCACAGCAAAAATTTTTCAAATAAATGTAAATAATATTGAGCAGGAGAAATTGTGCATTATAGGATGAAGAATTCAAAGATGTAATAAATATTTGAAACATAACGCATAATATCTACATTCTTCATGAAAACATTTCTACCTGATTCAAGGGTTGGTAAATGTTCTCCAGAAAGAATAATATAGTCAGTATTTTAGGCTTTGTAGACCATATTATATCTGTCCAACAATTCAACTCCGCTATTAAAGTACACGAGAAGTCACAGACAATAGAAAACAAATGTGTTCCAATAAAACACTGGTAGCTAGTGGGATTTGGCCTCTGAATGACAGTTTGCCATCCCATGAAATAGATCATTCATTTGCATGCTTAAATACTGTGTAAGAGACATAGTAACCATGCTGTGATGTTCAGAAGAAGACATTATAGATAACATATCTGAGAAAGCCTCATAGTGGAAGATTTTGAGCTGAGTCTTAAATGATAGAGGAATATAATACTAATAGCTATAGAAAATTCGCCTGATTGTTTTATTACTTGATTCTCACAATAGTCCTGTAGCCTTAATAGGACAGCAGATGAATTGGGTTTGGGAGATAAAACTGATTGGAAAGACTGGACAGGGAGAGGGTTACCTTGAAAGGACCTGAATGCCTAAAAAAAAGAAGAAGAAGAAAGAAAGAAAGAAATGGAACTTCACCTCATAAATAATTCTGGAGCCTTTAAAAGATTTTAAGGAAGGAAGTATTCTTTTTCATCTGTGATAATCCATAATTGAATGGGATAGGTTTCCTTATGAGAAAAAGAACAGACACTGTAGCGTTTTTTCTCTCTCTCTCTTCGTCTTTCTCTCTCTCCCTCAGAATGCAGAGAAGGCCATGTGAGGACACAGTGAGAGGCTTCATCAGAAACCAACCTTGCTAGCACCTTGTTCTTCCAGACTCCAGAACTATAAGAAAATACATCTCTGTTGCCTAAGCCATCTAGTCTATGGTATTTTTTAATGGCAGCTTGAATAGACTAACACAGTAGGCATTCTTTAACACCCCCAGAAAAGACTGTTGTTTATAATGGGGATAAACTAGTCCTAGAGAATAGCTACATTTACCCACCACAATTTGGCTTAAAAACAAGCCTTTAAAGGACCACACTTATTTGTAAGTAATGTAACTGCCTGCCAGAACAAAGCAGAGAACCTATTTAAGGAATACAACATAATTCAACACTCAGCAATAAGAAATTTACAATATCTAGCATCCAATAAAAAATTACTAAACATGCCAAAAATATAAACCTTAACCTAGAAAAAATAAATCAATATAAAGTGACCAAGGAATGACAGAGATGATTAAATTACTAGACAAAAACTTTAAAACAGCTAGAATGAATATTATAAATATGCTCAGAGTTGGCTGGGCACAGTGGCTCACGCCTGTAATCCCAGCACTTTGGGAGACTGAGGCGGGCAGATCACGAGGTCAGAAGATGGAGACCATCCGGGTTAACACAGTGAAACCCTGTCTCTATTAAAAACACAGAAATTAGCCAGGCATGGTGGTGGGAGCCTGTAGTCCCAGCTACTCGGGAGACTGAGGCAGGAGAATGGTGTGAACCCAGGAGGCGGAGCTTGCACTGAACTGAGATCGCGTCATTGCACTCTGGCTAGCCTTGGTGACAAAGAGAGACTCCACCTCAAAAAAAAAAAAAAAATGCTCAGAGTTTAAAATAATGTAACTATAATAAGGAAAGAAAAGGGAGTTGTAAAAAGTAATCAAACGAGATGGAAATGAAAAGCACATTATTTGTAATAAAAATTTCACTGGTAGGGTTGACAGCAGATTAAACTGGAAAAAAACAATGAATAGAGCCTCACTTTCCTGTGGCGCAATATCAAGCAGTATAAGCTACATGTTACTGGAGTCTCAAAAAAAGGAAGTGTGGAAAGAGGTGTGGAATGAAAATAATATTTGAAGAAATAATTGGAGAATTTTTCTCAAATTTGATTAAAAAAAAAAAAAACTATAAACCCAGAGATTCAAAAAGCTTAGGCCCAGCACAGTGGCTTACACCTGTAATCTTAGTAATTTGGGAGGCCAAGGCAGGTGGATCACTTGAGGTTAGGTGTTCAAAACCAGCCTGGCCAGCATGGTGTGACCCCAATCTCTACTAAAAATACAAAATTAGC
The DNA here is from genome assembly GCF_000951035.1 of Colobus angolensis palliatus. Lineage (NCBI taxonomy): Eukaryota > Metazoa > Chordata > Mammalia > Primates > Cercopithecidae > Colobus > Colobus angolensis. The sequence continues at coordinate 5,618,401 of NW_012121043.1, read as the reverse complement.
TGGGCATGGTGGCACATGCCTGTAATCCCAGCTACCCGAGAGGCTGAGGCAGGAAAATGGCGTGAACCTGGGAGACGGAGCTTGCACTGAGCCAAGATTGCTCCATTGCACTCCAGCCTGGGCAACAGGAGCGAAACTCCATCTCAAAAAAAAAAAAAAAAGAGCCTCGTGTCTTACTCCTGTCTCTCCTGCTTCCTCTCGCACCATATGATCTGCACACACCAGCTTCCCTGCTCTTTCCACCATGAGTGGAAGCAGCCTGAAGTCCTCACCATGTGATGCTGGCACCATGCTTCTTGTACAGCCTGAAGAACCATTAGCCGAATAAACTTCTTTTCTTTATAACAGTGACCCAGCCTTAGAGATTCCTTCACAGAAATACTAAAAGGGCTAAGACAGTAAATATGTGGGTAAATACAAAAGACCTTTATCTCAAATTTAATTTCTTCAAAATATAGTTTTAAAAAACGTTAATCAAATTAATCACCCTAAACCTGTTTGTTTGTTTGTTTTTGTTTGTTTGTTTTTGAGACAAGGTCTGGCTCTGTCATGCAGGCTGGAGTGCAGTGGCATAATCTCAGCTCACAGTAACCTCTGCGTCCTGGGCTCAAATGATTCTCCCTCAGCTTCACAAATAGTTGGAATTACAGCCACCACCCCTGGCTAATTTTTCTGTAGAGACAGGGTTTTGCCATGTTGCCACGGCTGGTCTCAAACTCATGAGCTCAAGCGATCCATGGCCTTGGCCTCCCAAAATGTTGTGATTACAAGCATAACCCACCCCACCCAGCCAGACCTGTTTATTTTAAACAAATTTCTCATGCATCTATTTCTGTAAATGATCTACTTTCTCTCCTGATGGTAGATTGCAAGTGGAGTCATTAATATCTAATCTACATTATTCTCTTTATTGTTCCTCTAAGTTCTAGCTTTGTAGCTGAATAGTGTAGATGGTATTTAACTCACCGAAAAACATGTAACCAATTCTGATGGACCCTCAGTCACTTCAGCACATAGCCATCACTCTACAAGACACACTGTGTGGTAGGAAATGTACTAGAATTCTTGGACACTGTGTAAGCCTGGGAAATAGTCCACGCAGAGTGATGTAGCAAATTCATTCAATAAGGGAGGGACCTAGGCTTCCTCACTGTGCCAAAAGATACTCCGTTGAGCTTAAAGGATCTATATTCCTTCCAATTATATATTGAATACAGTATTTGAGGGGTTTTTGGTTCTTTTTCCCTCCTGACTGGTAAATATAATAAACATTGAAAAACTACAGTTTAATACTATACTAATTCTCTTTTATTAGATAAAGGTAAATTCTTTTCAACTATCAAATTACACAAACTCAATGGTGAATGGCGAGTGATATTGCAATATAAACGTAGAACATGATCACCAGGATCAGATACATTTTCAAAGGAGTGTGTGTGTGTATATATGTGTGTGCTTTAAACTGAAAAGCTCTATACCTCACAACTTCAAGCATCCCATGTCCAAGGTTCTCTTGGGAAAGAAATATAAAACCAAAGAAAAAATAAAGCTCATAAAAAATCCTTAAAGATTTTAATGTTAGGATTGGAATTTACATAGTGTATAGCAGGAAGAAAAAATCTAATCTTCTTGCTCTCCTTCTCATGAAGCTTCCAACAGCTTCCAACAGGACTTGGAATAAAAATCTGTGATCCTTGTCATTTCACTCATGGATGGGCCCGGTTGCTTTGGCCCCTGCTAACCCAGCAAGTCATCTTCTGCTATTCTCATTCTACCCTTCTCAGAAACTTTAAGCCCTATTATCTTGGTAACATTGTTTCAGTTTCTTGATTTGGCCAAACTCCCCTTAGTACCTACTTAAATGCTCTTCTTTCTGCCTGGAAACATTCTTTACCTGGTTAGCCTTCCTATCACCTCTCTCCCTCCTCTCTTCCCATCTGAATCAGCTTATACTATTTCAATGTATCTTCATTAAGTTAACCGCAGGTAGCAATTATGGATTTGTTATTAGAGCTTTTTAATGTCACTCTGCTCCACTATGCAAGTATCAAGTGTATTTTGTCTGTCTCTGCACATCCAGAAAGAGTATCTGGCACAGAGTAGGCACTTCACATTTGTGGAGTGAATGAAGAGCTAGATTTGCACATGAATTCGTGAATGCTGTTTACAACAAGCGTCATTTCGTTCTTGGATGAAACTCACGAACTGTGGTGGTATTTGCTATTATTTCATATGTCCTACTGGATACTTCAAAAGCATTATATATTGAAATTGGTTTATTTAGCATTACATAAATTCCTTGTTTGGTTTTCAATTTTTTTATTTTTAATTTTTGTGATTGCATAGTAGAGGTACATATTTATGTGGTACATAAGATGTTTTGATAAGGGCATGCAATGTGAAATAAGCACACCACGGAGAATGGGGTGTCCATCCTCTCCAGCATTTATCTTGTGTGTTACAGACACTCCAATTACACTCTTTTAGTTATTTTTAAATGTACTGTTAAATTATTAATGACTACAGTCACCCTGCTGTGCTATCAAATGGTAGGGCTTATTCATTCTTTTTTACTGTTTTTTTGTACCCATTAATTATCCCCACCACCCTCTCAGCCCCCGACTACCCTTCCCAGCCTCTGGTAACCATCCTTCTACTCTCTATGTCCGTAAGTTTAATTGTTTTGATTTTTAGATCCCACAAATGAGTGAGAAACTGCGATGGTACATGGATTCCTTGTTAGAGGATGGAGGATCAAACGGTGAAAAGCATCATGTTACATGTGAACATTTAGGGGTGCCAGATGCATACAAATCCTAAAGTTCTCTACCAACAACAGAAGTGTGCTACACACACTTATGAAATTATGCTAGAAAATAAAAAGACGAGTTTCTGATAAGGTATTACGAAATGGAAAGGAAAGTCAGCGCAGGCAGTGGAAATTCGTGTTTCAGTATGAGAACTCAGCATTCCTTCAGCAGGGCAAGGTGAATCTGTGCGGCAACATCGCCACACTGTGGCCACATCCAGAATCGTTTACTACTCTGTGGAACACAAGCTTTTCAGGTCGTAAGGGTAAATGCCCAGGCATTTATTCAACACTAAATAGAACTAATTTAAATAGTCCCCTGAAAATTCATCTCAGTCCAAAACTGTATTGGTATCTTTTAATCATGGTGGCTTCGTATAATGTTGGCACAGTTTACTGCGGTTTCTTTTCTAATGGTCCATACCTTTTATCCCACACATAACCAAAAGCATTTTTTTTTCAATTAAAATACATTATTTAGAAGGGAAAAAAAATGAAAACTACACTCTACAACGGGAAACGATACTACGTCTCTCTTCCACTATTCTAGCACTGAGTTCCTTTATTAACCATGACCAAACTTCCCCCCAAATTTATCTGATCTTCAATGACCTAAGACGCTAATCTGAGTGAAGCTTAAATCATATGCAGTATTTTTCAATACCTTGTGCCATCAGATTGAATATCTAAGATTTACTGTTTTCATATATATTAACTTCAAGGTGCCTTTGTAGATAACCCTCTTTTCCTAGCATTGACTGAGAAGTACAGTCATTTCTTAAATGAAGAAAAAAGGGGAAAAAAATAGCTAAATTTTCCCATCCTCCTATCACGCCTTTTTGACAATAAAATGGCAGCAAATTATTTTGTTTGAAGTGAACTCACAGCAACTAGCACTTGATAATAGGTTTGACTGCTTTATTTCAAATATATTAATCTATAAAATCCCTTGATTGGTTTGTCTGTTGCTAATTTTATTATGTAATAAAGAAAAGGCATTTCGTTGACAAAAATCATTTAATCATTTTTCCTTCTTCCAGCACTGACAACTTTCTATGTTAGATTCTTTTTTGTTATTGTTGTTCTTGAGACAGAGTCTCTCTGTCACCCAGGCTGGAGTGCCACGGTGCCATCTCGGCTCACTGCAGCCTCCGCTTCCTAGATTCAAGCAATTCTCCTGCCTTAAGTAGCTGGGGTTACAGGTGTGCTCCACCATGCCCCGCTAATTTTCGTATTTTTAGTAGAGACAGGGTTTCATCATGTCGGCCAGGCTGGTCTCAAACTTCTGGCCTCAAGAGATCCACCTCCCTCAGCCTCCCGAAGTGCTGGGATTACAGGTGTGAGCCGCCACGCCCAGTCTCTCTGTTAGGTTCTGCAGATGGCACAGCAAAGATTTTCCCCAGGTACGTGTGTTCTAGAGTGCAAGAACAATGTCATCGTGTGATGATTTCTCATCAGTTCCTAACACAGTTTGATGTCCATAATGAAAATCTAGTATTTAGAATGCCTGAAATAGGCAAGTAATTTTTAATCCTTATGTGCTTGTCCTTGTAACTGTATAACATTCAATCATATACCATGTGTTAACATGCCACGTGACTTTTACCTAGTCTCCGAATGTTTCTGAGATTCTTATTCCTCCTGTGTCAAATAATGTGCAGTAATTTCCTCCAAAGCCTCTTCTAACTGTCACCCAAGCTGGGGCACAGTCGTGCCGTCATAGCTCACTGCAGCCTTGACCTCCCAGGCTCAAGCGATCCTCCCACCCCAGCCTCCTGAGTAGCTGGGATGACAGGTGCACACCACCACACCCAGCTAGTTTTTTAACGTTTTGTAGAGACTAGTTCTTGCTATGTTGACAAAGCTGGTCTCAAACTCTTGGGCTCAAGTGATGCTCCTGCCTCAGCCTCCCTAAGTGCTGGGATTACAGGGGCCAGCTACCACAGCTGACCTATAACTGAGTAAATACAAATGTTTAAATGCCAAATATTTAGGATTCGTTATGACAATTTTAGAGCAATACTTTAAGGAGAAAGCGTGTCTGTAAAGACATGAATTAGATCATATAAATATTCCAGATAAAGGACTTCAGTACATGAAATACCAACGTGATATTGTTGTATCTGCGGGACTAGCTACATTATGCGCTTGACAGACTGATGACTAGTTAAAAAGAAAAATGTAAACTAATTCCATTAATTCAATGGACGTGGCGAAAATAAGTAAACATATTAGGCATTATCACTAAAATCACTGTAGCAAAGTCATGTCCAAAACCCTGCAGCTTTGGAAGATGCCTCCGTCAATGGAAAAAATGAAACTAGACTGTTTGACTACACTTCATTCATCCTGTGACTATTTCTGGAAACAATTGTTTGGTAAATGCCCAGGAGGTAAGAAAAATCTCTAAAAGAGTGATAAATAGGAAGGGAAGTAAAAAAAAAAAAAAAAAAAAAAAAAAATCAAAAAATTGGAACCAAATGTCACAATTAATTAAAATCACTTTAGAAATTTTGTTTCAAAACTGAGTTATAACTAGAACTTCACTAGTACTTTTTAACAGCACATCACATTTTTAGCTGTTCTGTTAAAACCACTCTCTCAATAAGTACCAGCGACCTACAAATCATTAAAGATAATCATTCCAGAAGATTCTATTCCCACAAGTATTTTCTTCACTTCTCCTTTGGATGGAATTATAACTACATAACTTCTAATATCACCATTGAGCAGATACACGGTTCTCAGTTACTTTCTCAATATCTCTGTTGGGATTGTACCAAACTCATTGTGTTTAAAACTGAACTCATTATCTTTCTTTTCAAAACCAGTGCATCCAGATATTTCTGTTTCTATTATCACTGTAACTCTTCTGCCATTTCACCTCAAAAGCTTAGAGTTTTCTATGAATCTTATATGCTGTTACAGTTTGCATGTATGTCACATCCAAATCTCATGTTGAAATGAGATCCCCAATGTTGGAAGTGGGGCCTGGTGGGAGATATTTGGGTTATGGGAGCGGATCGTTCATGAATGGCCTGGTGCCTTCCCATGGTAGTGAACGAGTTCTCTCACTCTGTTAGTTCACAAGAGAGCTGGTTGTTTCGAGACTGGGACCTCCCTCCTTTCTCTCTTGTGTTCTCTCTTGCCAAGTAATACACTCGCTGCCCCTTTGCCTTCAGCTATGACTGGAAACTTCCTGAGGCTCTCACCAGAAGCAGATGCCAGCACTATGTTTCCTGTATAGGCTGCAGAACTATGAGCCAAATAATTCTTTTTTTTTTTTTTTTTTTTTTTTTTAATATATAGAGTACCCAGCCTCAGGTATTCCTGCATGGCACTGCAAAACAGACTAACATTCATGTCTTTCCCATACCCTGATCTTTCTTGTTCTTATCTCAACAGCATTTCTATTTCTCACTTTCATCTTTTCTTTCCCACTTTTTGGTGCCATCATTCTAGCCATGGTTACCTCTCCATTGTCTCTTGCCTGGAATATTGTAGTAGTTCCCTAAGTATGCATCATACCAGATTCTGCATTGTTATATCCCAAGGCTTGACTGACTCTATAGCATTTAAGGTTTTTTTTATTTTTTTTTTTTGAGACGAAGTCTCGCTCTGTCGCCCAGGCTGGAGTGCAGTGGCCGGATCTCAGCTCACTGCAAGCTCCGCCTCCCGTGTTCCCACCATTCTCCTGACTCAGTCTCCCGAGTAGCTGGGACCACAGGCGCCGCCACCCACCCGGCTAGATTTTTGTATTTTTTAGTAGAGACGGGGTTTCACCGTGTTAGCCAGGATGGTCTCGATTTCCTGACCTCGTGATCCGCCCGTCTCGGCCTCCCAAAGTGCTGGGATTACAGGCTTGAGCCACCGCGCCCGGCCGAAAAGAAAGAAATTTTAATAATGATACTTGCTCCCAAATTAAATGAACCACTTAGAGAAATAGTGAAACTCTTACCCAATATGTTCTTTAAAATGTGGTTAATTTTATGTGTCAATTTGAATGGGCCACAGGGTGCCCAGATTAAACTTTGTTTCTTGATGTTCCTAGGAGGGTGTTTCCCGATGAGGTTAGCATTTGAATTAGTGAACTCGGTAAAGCAGATGACCCTCCGCAGTGTGGTTGAGCATCATTCTGTCTGTTAAGGGGCTGAATACAACAAAAGGCAGAGGTTGGAGAAATTTCACCCTTTCACACTTTTTTTTTCTACCTCACTATTTGAACTGACACATCTCATTTCATCTTACCCTGCCCTGGAACTAAATTACACCACCAGCTTTTCTGTGTTTCCAGGCTGCAGATGGCAGGTCATGGGACTTCTCAACCTTCATGGGCCAATTCCCCATAATAAATCTCCTTTTGTCAGGTGTTTAAACCAAAGCAACTCCATCTTGAATAGGGGCTGGGTAAAATGAGTCTGAGACCTACTAGGCTGAATTCCCATGAGGTTAGGCATCCTTAGTTACAGGATTAAATAGGAGGTCAGCACAAGATGCAGGTCACGAAGACCTTGCTGATAAAACACGTTTCAGTAGAGAAGCTGGCCAAATCCCACCAAAACCAAGATGGCCGCGAGAATGACCGCTGGTCATCCTACTGCCCAATATACACTAATTATAATACATTAGTATGCAAAAAGACACTCCCTCCAGTGCCATGACCGTTTACAAATGCCATGGCAACGTCAGGAAGTTACCCTACGTGGTCTAAAAGGGGAGGAACCCTCAGTTCCTGGAATTGCTCATCCCTTTCCCAGAAAACTCATGAATAATCCACCCCTTGTTTAGCATATAACCAAGAAATAACCATAAAATAGCCAACCAGCAGCCCTCAGGGCTGCTCTGCCTATGGAGTAGCCATGCTTTTATTCCTTTATTTTCTTAATAACCTTGCTTTCACTTTATGGATTCATGTCTAATTATTTCTTGTGTGAGATTCAAGAACAAGAACCCTCCCTTGGGGTCCGGATCAGGATCTCTTTCTGGTAACATTTTTATACACATACGTAAATATTTATATTATAAATATCTATTGGTTCTGTTTCTCTGGAGAACCTTGAATTCGACGACTATCTATAAGAAATGCTGTACAAGGAATTTCTGCATTACTTTTTAGGGAGGAATTGAGAATCTCTGAAATCGCTCTAAACTTTAAACTACAATTACATGATGAAATGCGTGATTTATATTAAGTAAAATTTTTAATTTAAAATATTTGAGTGACCAAGATAGTTTTCTCACCGAAATTTCAAATATCTGTTTGTGCGTAAATGTTAGACGTAATGTCATTCACTAAAAAGGTGTATCTATATATCATAATTATATTAGAAACACAAGTTTTACATTATTAAACTCAGAAAGGAAAATTAATCTTGAGGCCCCCAAATCATTAAGCTAAAGGGAAAAGTCAAGCTGGGAACTGCTTAGGGCAAACCTGCTTCCCATTCTATTCAGTCATCCCTCTGCTCACTGTGATCAATGCATATCCGATTGCCTCCTTTGGAGAGGCTCATCAGAAACTCAAAAAGATGCACCCGTTTGTCTTCACTTACCTGTGACCTGGAAGCCCCCAGCCCTGCTTGAGTTTTCCATCCTTTCAGGACAAAACCAATGTACATCTTACATATATTGATTGATGTCTCATGTCCCGCTAAAATGTATAAAACCAAACTGCTCTGAGCACCTTGGGCACATGTCGTCAGGGCCTCCTGAGGCTGTGTGGCGGGCGCGAGTCCTCAACCTTGGCAAAATACACTTTCTAAATTAACTGAGACTACCTCAGATATGTGGGGTTCACAAAACCAATTTTCTTTCTTTTTTTCTTGTTCTTGTCAACCAAGCCAGAGTGCAATGGCTCAATTTTGGCTCACTGCAAGCTCTGCCTCCTGGGTTCAAGCGATTCTCCTGCCTCAGCCTCCCGATTAGCTGGGATTACAAGAACCCACCACCACACCCAGCTAATTTTAGTACTTTTAGTAGAGATGGGGTTTCACCATGTTGGCAGGCTGGTCTCAAACTCCTGACCTCAGGTGATCCACCTGCCTCAGCCTCCCAAAGTGCTAGGATTACAGGCATGAGCCACTGCCCGCAACCCACAAAACCAAATTTTAAATAGAATCACTATAGTTACTGTGGAGCATTTGTTGCACTACTAATCATCTCTCAATACCAGAGGCACTATAGAAATATATCTACCTTACAAACTATTGAAGGATACATCCCATACTCATGGAACACAATAAGATTTATAGTCAGAATATAAAATAAATGCTATTGAGTAATTTATTGCAAGGGCCTCATTGTCTGGGGTGATACCTGAGGTTCCTTGTCTCATGGTCTAGGAAATCAAGGACACAGGCACACAAGGAGAGAGGTTAAAAGCGGGAGTTTAACAGGTAAAAAAAGAGACTAGCTCTCTGCTGGAGAGAGGGGTCCCAGAGAAAGGGGTTGCTGGATCAGTGGTGAAATGCAGGGGGTTTTATAGATAGCTGGTGAGGTGGCGATGTCTGATTTACATAGGGCACAAAAGATTGGTTGAACCAGGTGTGTCATTTGCATAGGGCCCGACAAACTGCTTAGGACTAAGTGTGCAGAGCACACGAATTTCTGGCCGCCCTCACCCTAATCTTTTATTATGCAAGTGGGTCCTCTGGCTGGCCTGTGCCTTGTTGCCTATTCCTTTACTGTAAACGTAGTAACAACAACAAAAGGAAGATGGAGCCTCCATAATGGATGTGCCTCGGCCCCAGGTAGCCCTTTTGTATTGACACAGCTGCCGGCATTCACCCGTGCAAGCTTCCAGCTTGCTTATCTGTGTCTGCAGCTCGAGTTTTCAGGCTGCTCTTTGTTAGAAACAAAAATAATTTCTAGGTCTGCTCTTTGTTAAAAGGGAAGCTCTGTAGAGGACTCTTTTACACTCACTATCCGCCTGGTTTCTTTCTACCTCCTGTATCAGTATCATATTAACAAAAGCCAACTTTGTGGCTTCAAAGGACATGTCTTTTTCAAGAACGTAACAAGAAGACTATTTTCCATGAAACACAGAAGACATCTAGACCTCAGACTGAGGGACTAAGTGGCACGTTGGCTGGACTTCCTGGGTCAACAGGGACTTCCCTAAGGGGACTTTCCCTCAGCCAAAATGCCTCACAGCTGCAAATCAGGGGATTGAAACTTCAACCAATCACACAGGGAGTTTAAGCTCTAGCTGCAGGCTGATGGTTCTAACCAATCAGGCGTGCCAACCCACAAACCGATAGAAAATAATCTAATTATACAGGACAGAAAAAGGAAGAGGGGAGAGGTCATAAGGGGATAGAAGCATAAGATACCCAAGCCAGAAAGGGCAACGCTTCCAGGTCCCCTTCCACCACGTGGAAGCTTTACTTTCGCTTTTGCTTTACTTTAGCTTTTGCTTTAATAAATCTTGCCCCCGCACACTCTTTGGGTACGCGCGTGTTTCTCTAATCCAGCTGTAACACTCGCCGCTACGGTCCACAGCTTCATTCTTTGAAGCCCGTGAGACCACGAACCCTTGGAGAAAAACCTTCCATCGTGAGAAGACTTCTCGTCTCAAGATGATGATTGGAGTTTACCTCTTTATCTAATACCAGTTGATTCGGAATGATGCCTGGAAAAATGTATTCAAGAATGTGTGACCTCCTTTGAGCTCAGTGGGAAAGAATGAGAACACTGATTACTGGTATCCTTTATGGGTTGCAGGTGAAGGAGGGAGGAGGCGTTTTGGAATCAGGTCTTTGCCAACCTTACTGTAGACCATTAAACATTTACTTTCTACAAACTTTTCTCTCTCCACTTCCACCACCTTGTCTAGCTATAAAAAGCTTTCCTCATTCACATTTAATTTTTCACAGTTCCTCCAGAATACCTCTCTTCCAGCAAAGTAATGGTTATATTTGGTGGGTAAAATCACTTTCTTTTAGATTTGCAAAAGACAGAGTAGCATTCCAGAGCTTCATTTCAGCAGATAGCCATCATGCATCATTGGTATAATATTAACGAAGAGGAACTGAGAAGCCAATCCAAAGAACATCAATTTGGGAAGGAGAAACCAGGATGATGTAGATAACAATAGGGAGAAAAAAAATTGTGAACTCAGTGTCCCTCCTTGTGTCTGGGTCCAGTGCTGCCCCTTGATTCCTCCTGAGTCGTGACTAAAATTCCCCTTGCTGCAGCCAGCACCACAGCTGTGAACTCTGACGGCTGGCACCTGCCCCAAGACTTTCCTTCCAGTCCTCTCAGAGCCAGCTCCTCCTGGCAAAGATGATTCCTCTCATCCCAGTCATAGTTGTCTCTTGTGATGGATCTGTCAGTCAAAAGAGAACATGAGAAGTGCGATTCAGGAACAAAAGGAACGTGAAGAAAGATTTAGCATTGCCTTCTTGGATTCCTCTGCTGCATTAAACATTTTTATTTACCAAGTTCTAAATATACACAATTCCCAAGTATTTTGCTTGACTGTAGTAATGTTGTATAGATAGATAGATAGATAGAGATATATATGCATCATGTTGCACATCTTAAGCATATACAATAAATTAAAATAATGGAAAAAATGTAATGTCTTTGAATTCTCTACCCATCAATATCTATTTACATATTTAAATATAAGCTCCTCTTTCACAATTAGAAACTTTATTTGTACCCCTTCAATATGTGTGTTTATTCCAAGTGCTTCATAGAATTTTATCCCAATGTGATACATTTTGTGGGGTTATTTTATTATTATTATACTTTAAGTTCTAGGGTACATGTGCACAATTTGCAGGTTTGTTACATAGGTATACATGTGCCATGCTGGTTTGCTGCACCCATCAACTTGTCATTTACATTAGGTATTTCTCCTAATGCTATCCCTCCCCCAGCCCCCCACCACCTCCCGAAAGGCCCCTGGTGTGTGATGTTCCCCATCCGGTGTCCATGTGTTCTCATTGTTCAACTCCCACCTATGAGTAAGAACATGCAGAGTTTGGTTTTCTGTCCTTGTGATAGTTTGCTGAGAATGATGGTTTCCAGTTTCATCCATGTCCCTGCAAAGGGCATGAACTCATCCTTTTTTATGGCTGCATAGTATTCCATGGTGCATATGTGCCACATTTTCTTAATTTAGTCTATCATTGATGGACACTTGGGTTGGTTCCAAGTCTTTGCTATTGTGAATAGTGCTGCAATAAACCTACGTGTGCATGTGTCTTTATAGAAGCGTGATTTATAATCTTTTGGGTATATACCCAGTAATGGGATCACTGGGTCAAATGGTATTTTTAGTTCTAGATCCTTGAGGAATCACCACACTGTCTTCCACAATGGCTGAACTAATTTACACTCCCACCAACAGTGTGAAAGCATTCCTATTTCTCCAAATTCTCTCTAGCATCTGCTGTTTCCTGACTTTTTAATGATCGCCATTCTAACTGGAGTGAGATGGTATCTCATTGTGGTTTTGATTTGCATTTCTTTGATGACCAGTGATGATGAGCAGTGATGATGAGCATTTTTTCATGGGTCTATTGGCTGCATAAATGTCTTCTTTTGAGAAGTGTCTGTCCACATCCTTTGTATACTTTTTGATGGGGTTGTATGTTATTTTCTTGTAAATTTGTTAGGTTCTTTGTAGATTTTGGATATTAGCCCTTTGTCAGATGGATAGCTTTTTGATGTGCTGCTGGATTCTGTTTGCCAGTATTTTATTGAGGATTTTTGCATCGATGTTCATCAGGGATATTTGTCTAAAATTCTCTTTTTTGTTGTTGTTGTTGTTGTATCTCTGCCAGACTTTGGCATCAGGATGATGCTGGCCTCATAAAATGAGTTCAGGAGGATTCTCTCTGTCTGTAGATTGGAGTAGTTTCAGAAGGAATGGTACACATTCCTTTTTGTACTTCTGGTAGAATTCAGCTGTGAATCTGTCTGGTCCTGGACTTTTTTTGGTTGGTAGGCTATTAATTATTGCCTCAATTTCAGAACTTGTTATTGGTCTATTCAGAGATTCACCTTCTTTCTGGTTTAGTCTTGGGAGGGTGTATGTGTCCAGGAGTTTATCCATTTCTTCTAGATTGTCTAGTTTATTTGCATAGAGGGGTTTATTGTATTCTCTGATGGTAGTTTGTATTTCATTCTTCTTTCTTTTCTTCTTTATTAGTCTTGCTAGTGGTCTATTTTGTTGATCTTTTCAAAAAAACAGCTCCCGGATGCATTGATTTTTTTCAAGGGCTTTTTGTGTCTCTATCTCCTTCAGTTCTGCTCTGATCTTAGTTATTTCTTACCTTCTGCTAGCTTTTGAATTTGTTTGCTCTTGTTTCTCTAATTCTTTTAATTGTGATGTTAGGGTGTCAATTTTAGATCTTTCCTGCTTTCTCTTGTGGGCATTTAGTGCTATAAATTTCCCTCTACACACTGCTTTAAATGTGTCCCAGAGATTCTGGTATGTTGTATCTTTTTTCTCATTAGTTTCAAAGAACATCTTTATTTCTGCCTTCATTTAATTATTTACCCAGTAGTCATTCAGGAGCAGGTTGTTCAGTTTCCATGTAGTGGTGTGGTTTTGAGTGAGTTTCTTAATCCCGAGTTCTAATTTGATTGCACTGTTGTCTGAGAGACAGTTTGTTGTGATTTCTGTTCTTTTGCATTTGCTGAGGACTGTTTTATTTCCAATTATGTGGTCATTTTTAGAATAAGTGCAATGTAGTGCTGAGAAGAATGTACATTCTGTTGATTTGGGTTCGAATGTTCTGTAGATGTCTATTAGGTCTGCTTGGTGCAGAGCTGAGTTCAAGTCCTGGATATCCTTGTTAACCTTCTGTCTCGTTCATCTGACAGTGGGTTGTTAAAGGCTCCCATTATTATTGTGTTGGAGTCTAAGTCTCTTTGTAGGTCTCTAAGAACTTGCTTTATGAATCTAGGTGCTCCTGTATTGGGTGCATATATATTTAGGATAGCTAGCTCTTCTTGTTGAATTGATCCCTTTACCATTGTGTAATCTTTGTTGGTTTAAACTCTGTTTTATCAGAGTCTAGGATTGCAACACCTGCTTTTTTTTTGCTTTCCATTTGCTTGGTAGATCTTCCTCTATCTTTTTATTGTGAGTCTATGTGTGTCTCTGCATGTGAGATGGATCTCCTGAATACAGCACACTGATTGGTCTTGACTCTTTATCCAATTTGCCAGTCTGTGTCTTTTAATTGGGGCATTTAACTCATTTACATTTAAGATTAATATGTTATGTGTTAATTTGATCCTGTCATTATGATGTTAGCTGGTTATTTTGCCTATTAATTGATGCAGTTTCTTCATAGCATCGATGGTCTTTACAATTTGGCATGTTTTTGTAGTGGCTGGTACTGGTTGTTCCTTTCCATGTTTAGTGCTTCCATCAGGAGCTCTTGTAAGGAAGGCCTGGTGGTGACAAACTCTCTCAGCATTTGCTTGTTTGTAAAGGATTTTATTTCTCCTTCACTTATGAAACTTAGTTTGGCTGGATATGACATTCTGGGTTGAAAATTCTTTTCTTTAAGAATGTTGAATTCACCTTCTTTCTTCTGGCTTGAAGAGTTTCTGCTGATAGATCTGCTGTTAGTCTGATGGGCTTCCCTTTGTGGGTGACCCGACCTTTCTCTCTGACTTCCCTTAACATTTTTTCCTTCATTTCAAGTGAATCTGACAATTATGTGTCTTGGGGTTGCTCTTCTAAGGAGTATCTTTGTGGTATTCTCTGTATTTCCTGATTTTGAATGTTGGCCTGCCTTGCTAGGTTGGGGAAGTTCTCCTGAATAATATCCTGAAGAGTGTTTTCTATCTTAGTTTCATTCTCCCCATCACTTTCAGGTACACCAATAAAACGTAGATTTGATCTTTCATATAGTCCCTTATTTCTTGGAGGCTTTGTTCATTTCTTTTCACTCTTTTTTTTCTCTAAGCTTGTCTTCTTGCTTTATTTCATTAATTTGATCTTCAATCACAGATATCCTTTCTTCCACTTGACCGAATTGGCTATTGAAGCTTGTGCATGCATCACAAAGTTCTTGTGTTGTGGTTTTCAGTTCCATCAGGTCGTTTAAGGTTTTATCTACACTAGTTAATTCTAGTTAGCTGTTCATCTAACCTTTTTTTCAAGGTTTATAGCTTCCTTGTAATAGGTTAGAATATGCTCCTTTAGCTCGGAGAAGTTTGTTATTACTGACCTCCTGAAGCCTACTTCTGTTAACTCATCAAAGTCATTCTCCATCCAGTTTTGTTCCTTGCTGGAGAAGGGCTGTGATTCTTTGGAGGAGAAGAGGCATTCTGGTTTTTGGAATTTTCAGCTTTTCTGCTCTGGTTTCTCCCCATCTTTGTGGTTTAATCTACCTTTGGTCTTTGATGTTGGTGACCTACAGATAGGGTTTTGGTGTGGATGTCTTTGTTGTTGATGTTGATGCTATTCCTTTCTGTTTGTTAGTTTTCCTTCTAATAGGCCTCTCAGCTGCAGATCTGTTGAAGTTTGCTGGAGGTCCACTCCAGACGCTGTTTGCCCGGGTATCACCAGCGGAGGTTGCAGAACAGCAATTATTGCAGCCTGATCCTTCCTCTGTAAGCTTCGTCCCAGAGGGGCACCCACCTGCACGAGGTGTCTGATGGCCCCTACTGGGAGGTGTCTCCCAGTCAGGCTACACAGGGCTCAGGAATCCACTTGAGGAGGCAGTCTGTCCATTCTCAGAGCTCAAACTCCATGCTGGGAGAACCACTGCTCTCTTCAAAGCTGTCAGACAGCAATGTTTAAGTCTGCAGAAGTTGTCTGTTGTCTATTGTTCAGCTATGCCCTGCCCACTGAGGTGGAGTCTAGAGAGGCAGTAGGCCTTGCTGAGCTGTGGTGGGCTCCACCCAGTTTGATTTTCCCAGCCACTTTGTTTACCTACTCAAGCCTCAGCAATGGCAGATGCCCCTCCCCCAGTCAGCCTGCAGCCTCGCAGGTCAATCTTAGACTGCTGCACTAGCAGTGAGCAAGGCTCCATGGGTGTGGGACCCAACAAGCCAGGCACAGGAGGGAATCTCCTGGTCTGCCCATTGGTAAGACCATGGGAAAAGTGCAGTATTTGGGTGGGAGTGTACCTTCCCTCCAGGTACAGTCTGTCATGGCTTCCCTTGACTAGGAAAGGGAAATCTCCCAACCCCTTGCACTTCCCAGGTGAGGCGATGCCCCGGTCTGCTTTGGCTTGCCGTCCGTGGGCTGCACCCACTGTCCAACTAGTCCCATTGAGATGAATCAGGTACTTCAGTTGGAAATGCAGAAATCACCTGTCTTCTTTGTTGATCTTGCAGGGGGCTACAGACTGGAGCTGTTCCTATTCGGCCATCTTGGAAGTGACCTCACCATTTTGTGCTTTTAAGAGACTTATTGATCACTGTACAATATTTCTATGAAACAAAAATGTGATCATAATTTTTGGAAACTTCTTCACAATATTTTAAGTGGTAAAAAATGTCTTCTGGATTGAATTATTATAATTGTTACACAATTGATCAAAACAACCTAACTAGTTCACATATTTTACTGGAAATCCATCATTTGCTGAGATAAATTAATATTCTTATTGCTTGACTAAGTTGGGGTTTGTTATCAAATCTATTCCCATTTTTTGTTGTTGTTTTTGGGTACAAGCATGATAAATCATGCTTACATTAATAAGTAGAGAGAAATAAAATTACAATATCATCCAAATTTAAACGCATGCCTAATTTACTTGTCCATTTTAATGTATGCAAATTTTACATTAAAAGGAAAATAATCAGATAGTAATTTATTGTTAAGATTTACTTCTAGTAAATAGAGCATCAGATGAAAACCTAATTCAATTTGTTTGTTTGTTTGTTTTGAGACAGTGCTTCTGCCACTCAGGCTGTAGTGGAGTGGTATAATCATGGCTCATGGCAGCCTTGGCCTCCAGGCTCAAGTCATCCTCCCACCTCAGCTTCCCAGGTACGTGGGACTACAAGTATGTGCCGCCAGGACTGGCTAATTTTGTTTGCTTGTTTGTTTTGTTTTTTTAGAGATGGGATCTTGCTATGTTACCTAGGCTCGTCCTGAACTCCTGGGCTCAAGGAATCCCTGCACCTTGGCCTCCCAAAGTATGTTTTTTCTATAATTTTGTTAGAATCAAATAATTTTAAAGATAATTTAGCAACCACTTGACTTACAAAACTTTTGCTGAACAATCATTATAGTGATTTCCTTTCTCTTTATAATCACTAATAATTAAAAATGCTCTTTGACTAGCATCCAGAAGTTTTTAATACCACAGGGCAGTGAGACTCAGAAGGGAAGTAGGTGTTTATTTTGTAAAATGGAAGAACAGCAATTGCGAAAAAAAGAAAGAAAAAAGAAAAGAACAGTAAAGAAAAAAGAAAAGAAAAGAAGAGGAAAAGAAAAGAAAAGAAAAAAGAAGGCTGGAAACATGGTATGGCACCTAAACCAAGTTCGTTGGGGAAAATGCAAAAGACACTGAGGATCAGAAAACTGATTGCCTTAAAACTCTTTAGATCGGCCAAATTTCCCAGAAAGTCTCCATGTACCCTCAGAAGCATAAGTTAACCAGTCGGAACTGCATTACTACAAAGCCAATTCTATGACACAGACATGAAGCACTCCAAGAAAAGCCTTGACCACAAGATGTCACTACATTTCCACTTTCTACTTTAAGGTGCTATTACAAGCTTCCTTCCTTCAAAATGATCCACAGCAGCATTTGGGTTTTGAACAAGAGGAGCACAAATAAAGTACTTTGATTCTTTCTTAATTTTAAAAGAAAAAAAATCAATGAGAAAAAAGGGAGGATGAAGAAAAATAGTTTTGCAGTATTATCATATGTTATCTGGGCCTTAACAAATTAGTTTCTAGTAAAATATGATCCAATGAACACATTTAAATAAAATTAAAATTTAAAAATTTAAAGTAGGTACTCTAAAATGGAAAAACAAATCCTGTGTTAATTTGCTTAAGGAATCTATTTTTTAAAATAAAAAGTAAATAAAATGGAAAAAACTATTGTAAAAATGAGCATTTTATTAAAATCCTGAGAAAATCGATAACTTGTCAATAAGTCTATCCATTAGAGCAAATTTGCTTTAGAAAATAAAAGGCATCTGTTTACTCATATACATAGCTCTATGCAGCCCCTAAAACATTTTATTATTCAAGTTTACTTAGTCTTGGAAATGTTCCCTATTGCTTAGTTATTCAAGACTATTATATATTTACAGTATTTATTGTACTATATGTATGTTGAGAAGTTATTTATTGGTATGCTGAATTATTATAGTTGAGAGATAAACTTCTACAGATTAATATGGATTAAAACACCAAATTTCTCAAAGTTCTAGATTTTTAAAATACATAGTCTTGTTCAAATTACATGTCAAGTTGTGAGTATTAGCTTATTCCTCAGTTTTCGATGTGAATATTAGCGTATTCCTCAGTTTTGAGATTATTGTTTCATACGTGTTTCAAACCACATTGTTATGTATGTTAAGGGTATTTTAATTAATCATTCCAACTCTGGCATAAGTAGACAAACTACTTAGTAATGTCAAACTAAAATAATGTTCTGGCAGTCTCTGTCAGTAAAATGTCATTTTACCTGAAACATGAACAAACTAATTTGTTGTTGTTTTTGATATTTCTTTCAACATTATAAAAATTTTCAAACATAAAGCAAATTGAAAGAATTTTAAATGAGTACCTGAATATCTACCACAAGATCCTACTATTAACAGTTTAGTACACTTGCTTTATCATATCCAGCCATCAATCCATTCCCCCATCCATTAAATCCCTTTTATTTATGTAAGCACTTTAGAGTTCCATATTTGTGTGTGTTTATGTGAAATGTACATATACTACAATGTATAGCTCTTAAGTGTATATTCCCTGAGTTTTGACAAATACATACATCTGTACACAGTCAAACCCATATCACGATAGAGAACCCGACCTTCCTCTAAGAAAGTTCTCACACCCTTCACAGTAAATTCCTACCCGAACAACTCTCCAGAGGCAACCAATGTTATTTTTTTCCCACTGCAGATTGGTTTTGTTTGTTCTAGGCTTTCTTATAAGTGGAGTCACAAGATTGGTTTTGTTTGTTCTAGGCTTTCTTATAAGTGGAGTCAC